>NC_084578.2:19767500-20040000 GCF_033978685.3 Nerophis lumbriciformis | reverse complement strand
GTAAACTGTTTAACTTGTAACTCAATATTAAGGTGGAAATTGGTTAAATTTGATAGTAAGATGTTTATTGAAAAACAATTTTTGTGCACTGTTTCAATGGATGTTTTGAGGACTTAACATTGCTGCCAGTCGTGTATTTCTACCATCGAAATAGTTTCAACACTCAGAAGTATTCGTTTGATGATAGTACTGTATATTTCTGTGAAGCTAATATTTACATATTGTGTATTACATTTCAGTATGTTAATTGAATCACATAGCTTATACATTTGTCATTGTGTGTATTTCAGTTTAAAAAAAATAAATAAATAACAGTCCAGTGCAAGACACAAGTAAAGATAGGAAAAGACAAAGCAAGATCAACAACAATAAAGAGCCTACATGGATTAATCTGCTTTGGAACTTTATTAGACGTCTTGGATTGTTTGTTACTGTAGCTGTCTGCCTGTGTGTGTAGTTAGTATGTTCCAATAGCAGCAGAAGTGCACTTTTTGGAGAGCTGTATTATTTTCAGTTTTGTGCCCAAGGGACTGATTTTATTTAACACTTTATTATTATTTATACACCTATAGTGATCACAGAGACAGGTTGTTTTTGTGTTATTGTATATATTTGTTTTTCTGAAAAATCCCACTTAATATACTTTGGGTAACAACAGTCAATATTTATTTATTTAATTTTTTTAGGGGGGTAACAGTCAATATTTATTTATTTATTTTATTTTAGTTTTTTCTTATAAAATAAAAGTGAGCTTTTGTTAAACCAAATATTATATGTTTTTTTCCATATACAACAACCTATCTGGATTCGATAAGAGAATCGGTAAGGAATCGGTTTGAAAAGAGGATTCGATAATGGGCTCAAACTCGATAATTTCTTATCAATCATCATCCCTACCCCTTTGGTCTGACAAATTCATCCAACACACACATACAACAAACTTTGGTAAAATTTACATTGTTAATTCTACAGCTCGTCTTGCACCATTCACATAGAGTAGCATACACACCCCAACTATTCATCAGTATCAATAAACCTATTGAACTGATCCCTGCCGTGGTGTCGTCTCATTCCCCCGCCGTACGTAACAACATTCATGTTGCATACTCCTTGGGTATGTTATGAATGCGGTTGGTAACGAGTATACATATGGGCTAATGAACAACTAGCTTGATACATACATAAATACATATTATCAGGTCTTCTGTTACGTTCTGGCACGAAAGCGCTAAAACATACCGGTGTAGTGAGTTTACATTACTCACCCAAGGAACTTTAGTTATTAGAGAGTTCCGGTCGGACGGTTTTTCACAGGACACATTCCGGTGTGGTTGTGTCCGGATGAGGGGATGCTGCTCCGTTATTGATTGAAGTAAAGTCTGATTGTCATTAAAAAAGCTAGCTCCATCTTTTGACACTTCCCCCGTCCTTGCACGCTACACCGCTACAACAACGATGACGGGGAGAAGACGCTGCAGAAGGTGAGCCACGTAAATAAGACCGCCCACAAAACGGCGACGTCAGGAAGCAACTGTCAGAAAGCAACTTGAAGATGTTCTGTAAAACATCATCTTTGCAACATTTTGACCAAAGAACCACCATTACATGTTATGTAGACCAGTGTTTTTCAACCTTTTTTGAGGCAAGGCACGTTTTTTTCATTAAAAATTCCGGGGGCACACCATCAGCAGAAAACATTAAAAAATGAAACTCCACTAGGTCGTCGTGCCTTTTTTTGAGTTTGTTGGTGTTTTCCTGTGTAGTGCTTTAGTTTATGTCTTGCGCTGTTATTTTGGTGGCCCTTCGTGTTTTGTTGGTGTTTTCCTGTAGCAGTTTCATGTCTTCCTTTGAGCGCTATTCCCCGCACCTGCTTTGTGTTAGCAAGTAAGGCTATTTAAGTTGTTGCTATCCTTCTTTGTGTGGACATTGTTGATTGTCACGTCATCTACAGATGTACTTTGTGGACGTCGTAAGTCTTTGCTGTCGTCCAGAATTTTGTTTCTGTTTACTTGGTAGCCAGTTCAGTTTTACTTGTGTGTTTTGTATAGCCATTCCTATGCTTCATTGCCTTTTCCTTATGTTCATTTTTGATTTAAGCATTATAAACGTTTTTACCTGCATATTGGGATCACAACAAACCATCCTCGTCTCACCCGACACATTCCGACTTTTGCAAAGCAATTAACTACCTGCTGCCACCTACTGACATGGAGTATTATGTGGTTACCCTGCCGAGCTTTACACAGCACAGATACTAAGCAACGGCACATAATTTGCAGATTATAACTATTGATTTGAAAAAAATATTTTTGGGACCAATTAGGTGAAGTTTCATAATTTCCCACGGCACAACAGACAATATCTCACGGCACACTAGTGTGCCGCGGCACAGTGGGTGAAAAACACTGATGTAGACCACAAGGAAGTGTTTTCAATTTAGAAAACAATTATACTAATATGACTCCTTTAATGCGCACTATAATCCGTCTAATATATAAAAAAAGATGAAAAATAGGCCTTATAATGCGCCCTATCGTCCGGAAAATACGGAAAGTCAAACATAAAAATCTCCATCCTAAAACGACTTAAACAATTTCAAAAATGTTGTATTGTGCTCTTAAAATTTCAATGTAAACATATGATACTGTAGATCTGGAGCATCTCTGACTTTGTGGAAGGGTTCTAAACTCCCTAAACTCAAAGCCACTTTAGATACGCTGAACTAATTTCCCTAAGAGTGTTAATGACACAGTTTAACCTGCAGGGATCCTTCCCATTTTAGGGTTGTGCATTTTTTTTCTGGTATTCTTTCTCTCTGTAATTTAAGCAGTAAATTACTTAATGACGGTGACGGGGTGTTAATTGTGGCTTTTATGTGACCAATAACACCCAGGTGGTGACCAGTGCATTATCTACCAAACAGCATGGGGGTCAGGGTAAAAAAACTAAAATACTTGCATTAAGTCATAAAATATAATGGTAACACTTTAGTATGGGTAACATATTCTAAGTAACAAAGACTTAGTTTAGAGTTATTTGGACACTAGGGGAACATATAAGGGTTCGGAGTTAGGTATACTAATAAGCAATAATTCTGAGGTTATTGAGGGAAGACTCTTAGTTAATGGCTTACTGGTTGTATAATAGGGCCATGCAGAAGAAGGCATTAATAAGTACTTAATAAGGAGAGCCAATATGTTACTAATTTGCATGTTAATAAGCAACTAATAAATGGTGAATATGTACCCCATAATAAAGTGTTACCAATATAATAATAATAAAGCTATAGTTTTAAGTTTTTTTTATATAGTATAATGTATCAAGAATATGCAGTAAGAATTCCAATTGAAATACAAATGTACTAAAATTAGAGATGTCCGATAATATCGGCCTGCCGATATTATCGGCCGATAAATGATTTAAAATGTAATATCGGAAATGATCGGTATCGTTTTTTTTTATTATCGGTATCGGGTTTTTATTTTTTTTATTTTTTATTAAATCAACATAAAAAACACAAGATACACTTACAATTAGTGCACCAACCCAAAAAACCTTCCTCCCCCATTTACACTCATTCACACTCATTCACACAAAAGGGTTGTTTCTTTCTGTTATTAATATTCTGGTTCCTACATTATATATCAATATATATCAATACAGTCTGCAAGGGATACAGTCCGTAAGCACACATGATTGTGCGTGCTGCTGGTCCACTAATAGTACTAACCTTTAACAGTTAATTTTACTCATTTTCATTAATTACTAGTTTCTATGTAACTGTTTTTATATTGTTTTACTTTCTTTTTTATTCAAGAAAATGTTTTTAATTTATCTATCTTATTTTATTTTATTATTTTTAAAAAAAAGGACCTTATCTTCACCATACCTGGTTGTCCAAATTAGGCATAATAATGTGTTAAATCCACGACTGTATACATCAGTATCGGTTGATATCGGTATCGGTAATTAAAGAGTTGGACAATATCAGAATATCGGATATCGGCAAAAAGCCATTATCGGACATCCCTAACTAAAATGATTAAAAATGTCAAATTTATTATTTACTGTTTTAAACAACATTTACTTGTTGATGCAACATTTGGTCAAATCTTGCTGCTAAGCCAAATTTGGTTTAAACAGACGTAGTCCTTACGCTTTAAACCTGTCGTGCACCAAAAGTTACAAGTTTGTTTAAAAATGATGAAAGCAATTATGAGTCAATCTATATAATAAGACAATCTACGACTGTGTGTACAACTGGCCTGTGAGAAAAGATCCCACTCCCAACTGCATCATCTGGATACAATTGTGTCATTACGTCCTGCCCATTAAATACCCCATATGAACCTTTCTCCATCCATGAAGCTCGTCTCCCTCTCTTTACTTCGCTCCTAAACGCGGCAGCCACACATGAAGCTTGTAACTACAGGAAATAAGGTCACCCCTGTCAAGGCGAGTGGGACCTCATTTGACCTTTGACCTCACTTTGTGACTACATCCCAACAATAGTGACGCAACACAAACACACAAAGACCCTTTACGGTAAGTCTAGGTTCTTGTTCCAGTAACATTTAATATCAGGAGAAAGGGTTTGCAAATGTCAACAGCCATGGGGGAAGACTAACAAAAATGTGATTTGGCTTGCACAAAACAACCTGGAATGAATTATAAATAACTCTTCATAATAACACATTGGGATGTCAAACAAAGTGCAGCAGCGTAATCCCTTGAGCGCATCACTGGGTTACGGCCTTGTCCTTATTAATTTTCCCAGGATAAAATATGTTTGCGTAAGTTTAATGCAGAAAAGCTTTATCAGAACAACTGTGTGGATCTTTCTAAGAAACCTACATACACTATATTGCCAAAAGTATTTGGCCACCCATTCAAATGATGACAATCAGGTGTCCTAATCACTTGGCCCGGTGTATAAAATCAAGCACTTAGGCATGGAGACTGTTTCTACAAACATTTTTGAAAGAATGGGCCGTTCTCAGTTATTTCCAGCGTGGAACTGTCATATGATGCCACCAGTGCAACAAATCCAGTCGTGAAATTTCCTCGCTCCTAAATATTCCAATGTCAACTTTATTATAAGAAAAGTGAAGAGTTTGGGAACAACAGCAAGTCAGCCAGCGGATGCTGAAACGCATAGTGCAAAGACTTTCTGCACAGTCAGTTGCTACAGAGCTCCAAACTGCATGTGACCTTCCAATTAGCCCACGTACGGTACGCAGAGAGCTTCATGGAATGGGTTTCTATGGCCGAGCAGCTGCATCTAAGCCATACATTGCCAAGTCCAATGCAAAGCGTGGGATGTAGTGGTGTAAAGCACGTCGCCACAGGACTCTAGAGCAGTTTTGATTGAGACTTTTATTAGTAGCTTGCACAGTGAAGTACATATTCCGTACAATTGACCACTAAATGGTAACGCCCGAATAAGTTTTTCAACTTGTTTGAGTCAACTTGTTTAGTTGGACGCCTTCTCTGGACTGATGAATCACGCTTTTCCATCTGGCAATCTGATGGACGAGTCTGGGTTTGGAAGTTGCCAGGAGAACGCTACATTTCGGACTGCATTGTGCCGAGTGTGAAATTTGGTAGAGGAGGAATTATGGTGTGGGGTTGGTTTTTCAGGAGTTGGGCTTGGCCCCTTCGTTCCAGTGAAAGGAACTTTGAATGCTGCGGGATACCAAAACATTTTGGACAATTCCATGGGATGGCACTTCAAGTTCAGTTGAGTAAAGGCAGGGGGCCAAATATTTTTGGCAATATAGGCAGTGACGTGCGGTGAGATTCATGGCTGGTGAGGCACTGACTTCATCGCAGTCAGATTTACAAACATATGAACCCTAAAGAGTATCTTATTCACCATTTGATTGGCAGCAGTTAGCGGGTTATGTTTAAAAGCTCATACCAGCATTCTTCCCTGCTTGGCACTCAGCATCAAGGGTTGGAATTGGGGGTTAAATAACCAAAAATGATTCCCGGGCGCCGCTGCTGCCCACTGTTCCCCTCACCTCCCAGGGGGTGATCAAGGGGATGGGTCAAATGCAGAGGACACATTTCACCACACCTAGTGTGTGTGTGACAATCATTGGTACTTTAACTTAACTTTAACTTCACACATACAAACTGTAGCACACAAAAAAGCACATTTATTAAAAAAAACGTTATTATGGTCTTACCTTTACTTATAAATGAAGTCCATGCACCGCTCCTTTTGAACAAAAGCATCGATAACTTGTTTATAGAAGTCTTCCTTATCTTTCTTCGGTTTTAAAAGTCTCTCTGTCTCGATGGAGATCTTCCTTTAAGTATTACCTCCTGCTTCTATTGAAAGTCCAGTTTAGAAAACTGTTTTATTTTAGATATAAAATTCCTCCATGTTAATAGTCCAGGCGAGAGGAAAAAATAAACGATCGCTGCTAACTGTGGCTGCTTGTTGTCACTTATTCTGCAGCTGAGTAGTCGCAAGAATGATCTCTGGGATCACTACCGCCCTCTACCACCAGGAGGCGGGATTACTGCGAGCCTCACCCAGTGCGTCTTTTGCAGCCGTTTTACGATTGCTCAGCACAAGAAATACGTTACACACATACAGTTGTTGACAAAATACACTGTACATTATATACCTCAGCTAACTAAACTATGGAAATGTATAATATAATTCATATAGCAATACGGTCTCACTGCACAGCAGGCCAGCAGTTAGCAGAGTCATTGCGCAATCCATGGTGAGGCTCAACTCAGTGACGTGCCTCAACTGGCTGCTGATCACCCCAAGTCTCTTCTCAGTATTTGAACGGCAAATGTGAAAATTCAGCGATTTTGAATAAAAATAATCTAAAACGGGTGAAGTTAAATGGAAATTAACTTTATAGTCTAATCACTGGATACATATAACAATTTCATTATTTTTTTTTTCTTTTTACTTTTTTTTCTCTCCATGATGGCACGTGAGGCCCCGCCTCACCTGCCTCCCCTGACTGCACGTCACTGAATATAGGGTATGTTAGTGTGTTAGAAAAGACAGATTTATATCCATGATATCAACAAACATGCAAGTGTGAGCATGAGGGAGTGCGTTGGCCATTTAGCTAATAATTTGATCTCAATCTTCAAAAGTGACAACCATCCATTCCGCTGATGGGAATAGGCCTCACCCTATCATTAAGCCTCAGACCGCATCACAGGTACTTAATCCCCACCCCACATCAAAGATGGTGCACAGAGTGCGCATTTTGGCCATTTTGAACATGTTCAAGGCCATAAACTATACTGTCGTGGCACATATTTAATACGGTAAAATACACCATAATCTAGTCAAGCCTGTTAGGTAGAGTAAGTTAGTGTGGAACTTTGTTCAAACACGTGAGAGAAAGAAAACATGTACTTACACATGCTGTATTAGACGCAGTACATACTACTAGTCCGGGGGTCAGCAATCCAAAATGTTGAAAGAGCCATATTGGACCAAAAATAAAAGAAACAAATCTGTCTGGAGACTCAAAAAATTTAAAGCCTGATATAAGTCTTATAATGAAGGCAACACATGATGTAAGTGTCTACATTAGCGTTGACAGGAATGTCGAAATGTAATATTTATTCTGCACATTTACACCATTGGAAAACATTAGTATAACGGAGGCTTCTCAGAGGGAGCGATAACTCCTGGAAATGACTGGCTTAGAATGGCCAAAGGTATAAATGTGTGTGTCCAAGTTAAAGGAAACGGCAGGCTGTCTTCTTCTAATGGATTTATTACAATCTTTGGCAAACTGGGGAACGTTTGCTGTGGTCTGGAACAACATGGCACACAACTATTAGAAATGCAGCCAAAATTATGTACAGATAATGTGTCATGTGTCATGCAAATATAAATTAAATACACAGAGGACATAAGTAAAGGGAATTAAATGAGCTGAAATATACCTACAAACGAGGCATAATGATGCAATGGTAAATGGTAAATGGATTATACTTGAATAGCGCTTTTCTACCTTCAAGGTACTCAAAGCGCTTTGACACTATTTCCACATTCACCCATTCACACACACATTCACACACTGATGGCGGGAGCTGCCATGCAAGGCGCTAACCACGACCCATCAGGAGCAAGGGTGAAGTGTTTTGCTCAAGGACACAACGGACGTGACTAGGTTGGTAGAAGCTGGGGATCAAACCAGGAACCCTCATGTTGCTCTCTCAACCGCGCCACGGCCACATCAACAGTATACAAAACAGGTTATTTTCTGGCGCTTTTAAAAATCAATTAAAACTCATCAGCAATTAAAACATATCATACATGGTACTGTCAAAATATAATTTGTAAAAAACATATTAAATATGTACATACTCCTAGCCTACATAGCATGTTAGCATCGATTAGCTTTCCGTCATGCACTGACCATATATGCCTGATTATCACTCCACACAAGCCAATAACGTCAACAAAGCTCACCTTTGCGCATTCACGCACAGCATAAAACGTTTGGTGGACAAAATGAGACACAGAAGAAGTGGCACAAAACATGCCCTTCTGTGGCAGCGTCGGAGAAAGTTATACGTGTAAACAAACTGTTGCGTCACACTCCACACAACTACGGTGAGTTCAACAACCGCCAAAATTAGTAGGACAAAATGGCGCTCGCCAAATACACTCATCTGTGAAGCATAAACACAAACCTATTAAAGGCTTACTGAAACCCACTACTACCGACCACGCAGTCTGATAGTTTATATATCAATGATGAAATCTTAACATTGCAACACATGCCAATACGGCCGGGTTAGCTTACTAAAGTGCAATTTTAAATTTTGCGCGAAATATCCTGCTGAAAACGTCTCGGTATAATGACGTCTGCGCGTGACGTCACGGATTGTAGAGGACATTTTGGGACAGCATGGTGGCCAGCTATTAAGTCGTCTGTTTTCATCGCAAAATTCCACAGTATTCTGGACATCTGTGTTGGTGAATCTTTTGCAATTTGTTCAATGAACAATGGAGACGGCAAAGAAGAAAGCTGTAGGTGGGAAGCGGTGTATTGCGGGTGGCTGCAGCAACACAAACACAGCCGGTGTTTCATTATTATTATTAGCCTTTATTTAACAAGGTAAAATCCCATTGAGATCAAAGATCTCTTTTCCAAGGGAGACCTGGCCAAAAGGGCAGCAGCAAGGTTACATTAAAAACAGTAAACAAATACATAAAACATCACATTTACAACATTAAAACTTGCTCACATGACACATGTGCATACAGACAAGGTAGACTGCAGTCCTTTCACAGAAGCTTTAAACTCATTCAACGTAACTAGGGTTTGAAGTTTAATATTCGATTGCAGGTTATTCCAAGCCTTCGGTGCTGAAAACCTAAATGCTTTCTTGCCCAGTTCAGTTCTTACTTTGGGGACGACAAATTGCAGAACATTCATTGAACGAAGATGGTGACTTCCTTGTTTCTTTGTTAAAATACAAGACAGATAAGATGGAGTGATACCCAGAATGGTTTTGTAGATGAAAACATACCAATGATTGAGGCGTCGAGCACATAAAGATGTCCAGTTAACCATTGAGTATAACACACAATGGTGAGTAAGGGGAGCGCAGTTGGTGATGAATCTCAGTGCCCCGTGGTACACACTATCCAGCTTGTCATTGTTTACATTCCCGAAAGATGACAGTCAAGCTTTACCATTGACCTGTGGAGAACTGGGACAACAGAGACTCTTACCAGGAGGACTTTGAGTTGGATGCGCAGACGCGGTACCGTGAGTACGCATGCAGCTGCGGCTTCCAAACATTTGATCGCTTGCCCGTATGTGTGTGCCGCTATGTGCATGTCACGTACGTAACTTTGGGGAAATATACAGTATGTGCTGTATGAACTTTGGGGAGGTGAACGGTACTTTGGGCTGTGGGATTGAGTGTGTTGTGCAGGTGTTTGAGTTGTATTGGCGGGTTATATGGATGGGAGGGGGGAGGTGTTTGTTATGCGGGATTAATTTGTGGCATATTAAATATAAGCCTGGTTGTGTTGTGGCTAATAGAGTATATATACTGTATGTCTTGTGTTTATTTACTGTTTTAGTCATTCCCAGCTGAATATCAGGTCCCACCCGCCTCTCACAGCATCTTCCGTATCTGAATCGCTCCCACTGCCCTCTAGTCCTTCACTCTCCCTTTCCTCATCGACAAATCTTTCATCCTCGCTCAAATTAATGGGGAAATCATCGCTTTCTCGGTCCGAATCGCTCTCGCTGCTGGTGGCCATGATTGTAAACAATGTGCAGATGTGAGGAGCTCCACAACCTGTGACGTCACGCTACTCGTCTGCTACTTCCGGTACAGGCAAAGCTTTTTTATCAGCGACCAAAAGTTGCAAACTTTATCGTCGATGTTCTCTACTAAATCCTTTCAGCAAAAATATGGCAATATCGCGAAATGATCAAGTATAACACATAGAATGGACCTGCTATCCCCGTTTAAATAAGAAAATCACATTTCAGTAGGCTTTTAAACATTGGTCTTTCTAACAATTAGGAAGGTTTGTGTCATGTTTCTATAGAAACAACAAAATAATATTTTTCCCCCTGTCTTTTTCCATTTTTGTTTTTGGCTGGCGACACCCGTACTAGGGCTATCCTCTATTGGATATTGTTCAGATACTAGCAAAATCATATATGGGTTTATATCGGTATACATATAAAATATCTTTTAAAAGCGTTCCGATACAAGCAGTCCTGCAGCACTCTTACATGAGAACAGCTTGACAGTCAGTTAACATTTAAATGTTCTTAAATAAGCGCACAAAGTTGATCTTTTCTATTTTAGTGAAGTCTTTCACAAAAGGTAAACACGGATACTAGGATAGGATACTAAGCTAGTAGCTACGCACCAGCTAATTACACAGGCAAGACATACGAATCAAGTGTCTTTATTTGAACAATACTTCTGTTACGTCTTGGACGCATGGTTGTGGTTGTCGTGTTCCTTCCAAGGCAAGAGACAAGTAGGAGCGGAGTGCAGGTAAGATTTTAAGTATATTTAATAAATAAAAGGCAGGACAAAAATACAAAAACAGAGGACGCTAGCAAGCGTGGAGCTAAACAAAAAAACCAAAATGTCACCAATGGTGATAAACAAGGAATGCTAGCGTGCACAAACTTACTATGAGGAGAAAACCAGGGGAAACGTAAATGTTGCGTAGAGCAAACATTGACCCAGCACTTACTGCTGGGTGACAGGAAACTATAAAGGGGAGTGATTAGCCAAAACACCTGGTGGAAACACTAATTGCAAAACTAAGACAGGTGAGGAGAATCAGTGCCCATGGAAACCAAGAATAAACAGGGAAAGAGTGTGCACCCAGGAAACAGACTAAAGCAGAAACATAACCAACATAAATCATGCCATGATCCGGGTAACGGATCATGACAACTTCAGTCTAAAACAGCACATTTGTCAAAATAAACATGTACCGTATTTTCCGCACTATAAGGCGCACCGGATTATTAGCCGCACCTTCAATGAATTACATATTTCATAACTTTGTCCACCAATAAGCCGCCCCGGATTATAAGCCGCGCCTACGCTGCGCTAAAGGGAATGTCAAAAAAACAGTCAGATAGTTCAGTCAAACTTTAATAATATATTGAAAACCAGCGTTCTAACAACTCTGTCCCAAAATGTACGCAAATGTGCAATCACAAACATAGTAAAATTCAAAATGGTGTAGAGCAATAGTAACATAATGTTGCTCGAACGTTAATGTCACAACACACAAAATAAACATAGCGCTCACCTTCTGAAGTTATTCTTCATTCGTAAATCCTTCGAATTCTTCGTCTTCGGTGTCCGAATTGAAAAGTTGCGCAAGCGTGGTATCCAAAATGGCCGGTTCCGTCTCGTCGAAGTCATCGGAGTCAGTGTCGCTGTTGTTCTGTGAATCCTGCCTTCCGGAAAGCTCGGACCACAGTTGTGACCGAAATATCTGCCCAGGCATTTACGATCCACTGGCAAATGTTGGCGTATGTCGTCCGGCGCTGTCTGCCCGTCTTAGTGAAGGTGTGTTCGCCTTCGGAGCTGTGTGAAAAAAGCCACCCGGCCTCTTCGCGTAAACTTCCCTTAACCACTCGCTCATCTTTTCTTCATCCATCCATCCCTTCGAGTTAGCTTTTATGATGACGCCGGCTGGAAAGGTCTCTTTTGGCAAGGTCTTCCTTTTGAATATCACCATGGGTGGAAGTTAGCATGGCAAGCTAGAACCACAGTGAAGGATGACTTCTCATTCCCTGTGGTGCGAATATTCACCGTACGTGCTCCCGTTCCACAGTGCGGTTCACAGGAATATCAGTTGCTGTGAAATACGGTAGTAATCCGTGTGCGGATGGAGAGATTGCGTCTTTTTATGAACCGGATCCTTTTCGCTTAGTAGGAGCCATTTTGTGGTCTTTACAGATGTAAACGGGAAATGAAACGTACGGTGATATCCGCGCGTTTTTTCTTCTTCTTCCGGGGGCGGGCGGTAGCTTACAGTAGAAGAAGAAGCGCTTCCTGTTCTATGGGGGCGGGTGCTTACCTTGGCGGTTGCTTGCGTAGAAGAAGAAGCGCTTCCTGTTCTACCGGGAAAAAAGATGGCGGCTGTTTACCGAAGTTGCGAGATCGAAACTTTATGAAAATGAATCGTAATAAAGCGCACCGGGTTATAAGGCGCACTGTTAGCTTTTGAGAAAATTTGTGGTTTTTAGGTGCGCCTTATAGTGCGGAAAATACGGTATCAGATATTTAAAGTTGCATGTTTTGTATAAATACAAAGTATCCAACGCAGAAGTGCATTAGAAAGAATCCAGTAACAAATGTGCCCACATAATTCAATGTACTACATTATGACCTACAATTAAGGAATTATTGTGGTCCTTAAAGGCCTGATTCACAAAAAGTTTGCATGTGCAAACTTGATAGCACA
The DNA here is from genome assembly GCF_033978685.3 of Nerophis lumbriciformis. Lineage (NCBI taxonomy): Eukaryota > Metazoa > Chordata > Actinopteri > Syngnathiformes > Syngnathidae > Nerophis > Nerophis lumbriciformis. The sequence goes on along the minus strand of NC_084578.2, from coordinate 20,027,027 downwards.
CGCAAAGCTGATCACTGACTATGTGCAAAGTGGATTGTGTTGGTGAAGTGAGCAGAATAAGGCATGCAATCCACTTGCGTTGCCGTCTTCTTTATTATGCAGAGTATATGCTGATCATCAAAACAGCCACAATATTGGGAGAAGCAAATGTGAAAATAAGTGCATGTATGTTTGACCGAAGCTGGACAGCCCAGCGCGGGGCCACAGAAACCGCCAGCCCCACCCTTGCAGGGACCCCAACAATTGAGATTGGAACATCCAGCAACTGCGAAGCCTCCCCCTGAGGGAAAAACAAAACAAAAAGAAAGATAGGAGGAGATCACAGACATGCTGACACACAAGGCCACTTCCGCAGCACGTCACACGACTCACCGAGGCGCCATGACAGACCACATAGAGAGACTAGACCCAGCAGGCCCCTTACCAGGCCGGGCATTTGGAAGAGTGGGCGGCAGGACCCAGTGGCCCTGGACACGTAGACCCGCCTCAGCAAAAAACATTATCGTATTTTTCGGACTATAAGTCGCTGCGGAGTATAAATCGCACCGGCGGAAAATGCATAATAAAGAAGGAAAAAAACATATATAAGTCGCACTGGAGTATAAGTCGCCTGTTTTTGGGAAATGTATTTGATAAAACCCAACACCTAGAATAGACATTTGAAAGGCAATTTGAAATAAATAAAGAATAGTGAACAACAGGCTGAATAAGTGTACGTTATATGAGGCATAAATAACCAACTGAGAACGTGCCTGGTATGTTAACGTAACATATTATGGTAAGAGTCATTCAAATAACTATAACATATAGAACATGCTATACGTTTACCAAACAATCTGTCACTCCTAATCGCTAAATCCCATGAAATCTTATAAGTCTAGTCTCTTACGTGAATGAGCTAAATAATATTATTTGATATTTTACGGTAATGTGTTAATAATTTCACACATAAGTCGCTCCTGAGTATAAGTCGCACCCCCGGCCAAACTACGAAAAAAACTGCGACTTATAGTCCGAAAAATACGGTAGTCTAAGATAAAAAATATGCAACTTAATATTTTGTTGTTAATGCTTGAGTATGATTTAAAATCAGTCTTCTTGCACTGGATAATAACTCCTTATATGGGAATCAGGAAAGTGGTTATTTTTTCTGATTCGTAGAGACTCTTCCTGTAAGGTTGCACACTACAACCACCATGTGATAATCACATGTTTTTTTTTCTTTAGATCTCCTGTCTCTATTAGTAACGTGTGTGCACGTGCAGTCCTGGCTTTTGATCTCAACATATCCTTTGACCTCAGACAAAAGTATGTATGGCTACCCATCCCGTTGGCCTGTTTTACTTGCGCTTTGAAGGTACTATAGCCAATGTGCTGGAAAAAGTTGCACAACTGAGCAGCAATCTCCCCCTGGACTTAAGTCTGTCACTGCGCGCCTTCATCCAAGATGCGCACACCAGGTGGCACAATCTTTAAAGGGGAACATTATCACCAGACCTATGTGAGCGTCAATATATACCTTGATGTTGCAGAAAAAAGACCATATATTTTTTTAACCGATTTCCGAACTCTAAATGGGTGAATTTTGGCGAATTAAACGCCTTTCTATTATTCGCTCTCGGAGCGATGACATCACAACGTGACGTCACATCGGGAAGCAATCCGCCATTTTCTCAAACACATTACAAACACCGAGTCAAATCAGCTCTGTTATTTTCCGTTTTTTCGACTGTTTTCCGTACCTTGGAGACATTATGCCTCGTCGGTGTGTTGTCGGAGGATGTAACAACACGAACAGGGACGGATTCAAGTTGCACCAGTGGCCCAAAAATGCAAAAGTGGCAAGAAATTGGACGTTTGTTCCGCACACTTTACCGACGAAAGCTATGCTACGACAGAGATGGCAAGAATGTGTGGATATCCTGCGACACTCAAAGCAGATGCATTTCCAACGATAAAGTCAAAGAAATCTGCCGCCAGACCCCCATTGAATCTGCCGGAGTGTGTGAGCAATTCAGGGACAAAGGGCCTCGGTAGCACGGCAAGCAATGGCGGCAGTTTGTTCCCGCAGACGAGCGAGCTAAACCCCTGGATGTCTTGGCTCACACCGTCCCTTATGCCACCTAAGATGATCAAGAGAAGAATATCGACCCGAGCTTCCCTGGCCTGCTGACATCAACTCCAAAACTGGACAGATCAGCTTTCAGGAAAAGAGAGCGGATGAGGGTATGTCTACAGAATATATTAATTGATGAAAATTGGGCTGTCTGCACTCTCAAAGTGCATGTTGTTGCCAAATGTATTTCATATGCTGTAAACCTAGTTCATAGTTGTTAGTTTCCTTTAATGCCAAACAAACACATACCAATCGTTGGTTAGAAGGCGATCGCCAAATTCGTCCTCGCTTTCTCCCGTGTCGCTGGCTGTCGTGTCGTTTTCGTCGGTTTTGCTTGCATGCGGTTCAAACCGATATGGCTCAATAGCTTCAGTTTCTTCTTCAATTTCGTTTTCGTTACCTGCCTCCACACTACAACCATCCGTTTCAATAGATGCGTAATCTGTTGAATCGCTTAAGCCACTGAAATCCGAGTCTGAATCCGAGCTAACGTCGCTATAGCTTGCTGTTCTATGCGCCATGTTTGTTTGTGTTGGCATCACTATGTGACGTCACAAGAAAATGGACGGGTGTGTATATAACGATGGTTAAAATCAGGCACTTTGAAGCTTTTTCTAGGGATATTGCGTGATGGGTAAAATTTTGAAAAAAACTTCGAAAAATAAAATAAGCCTCTGGGAACTGATTTTTAATGGTTTTAACCCTTCTGAAATTGTAATAATGTTCCCCTTTAATTGCGGGCGTTCCCAGTCAAATATGGCCTTTCGCGTTTTCCCCTATTGACTTAAGTACATGCGCTTCTGAGGACGTAATAAGTTCAACGCCCCTGGAAGGTGAAATATTATATCGCGCTTGAAGTTTGGATGCAGCGTACAACGCATTTACAAAATAATTTTTAATAACTTCAAGAAAGCTTTTATATCTATTCTAATCCCCTTAAAGGGGCTGTTTGCGACTTGCTCACAGTTCCATTTTTACAACACCATTGGATAGCTTTTGTTACCATTAGTGGTTAGACCAGAGGTCGGCAACCCAAAATGTTGAAAGAGCCATATTGGACCAAAAATACAAAAAAAAATGTGTCTGGAGCGGCAAAAAAATTAAAAGCCATATTACATACAGATAGTGTGTCATGAGATATAAATTGAATTAAGAGGACTTAAAGGAAACTAAATGACCTCAAATATAGCAACAAATGAGGCATTATGATGCAATATGTACATATAGCTATTCTAAATAGCATGTTAGCATCGATTAGCTTGCAGTCATGCAGTGACTAAATATGTCTGATTAGCACTCCAACAAGTCAATAACATCAACAAAACTCACCTTTCATGCGCAACCTTAAAAGTTTGGTGGACAAAATGAGACAGAAAAAGAAGTGGCATAAAACACGTCCTAGAAAGTTATACATGTAAACAAACTACGGTGAGTTCAAGGACCACCAAAATTAGTAGGACAAAACGGCGCTCGCCAAATACTCGAATCAGTGAAGCATGTTTAATATAAACAGTGTGCTTTATAACAATTAGGGAGATTTGTGTCATGTTTGTCCTCCTACAGAAACCATATTAAAACAAAAAATAGATTGTTTTTCCCTCATCTTTTTCCATTTTTCATACATTTCTGAAAAAGCTCCAGAGAGCCACTAGGACGGCGCTAAAGAGCCGCATCTAGAGCCGCGGGTTGCCGACCCCTGGGTTAGACAAACACTGCCAGGATTGATATGGCCTTTTCATATTTAAAGTGTTATCTTTATTTTAATGACATTCACAGTGTTAGTAAAACTCCATGATCCATAATTTCCACACAACCTGCCTTCATCCACGACTTTAGGCACTTTTGCCTAGCATTTTTTGTTTTTAATTTTGTCTATCAGTCACAGCCTATTTTCTTCAGAGTTTTAAAGATGATACAACACGCTTGAAAAATGCAGCTAATGGAGGTCACCATTGTCGCCTTCAAAGCCCTCTAAAACAACTTCATAACCCTCCATCAACCTGTTATCTACAAACTGCAAGTATATATACAATGTAGTAGCAGATGCGTTCATATCATTATGTAAAATGTACAACATTTATTAGGGATGTCCGATAATATCAGACTGCCGATATTATCGGCCGATAAATGCTTTAAAATGTAATATTGGGAATTATCGGTATCGGTATTTATGACTTTTTAAAACGCCGCTGTGTACACGGATTTAGGGAGAAGTACAGAGCGCCAATAAACCTTTAAGGCACTTCCTTTGCGTGCCGACCCAGTCACATAATATCTACGGCTTTTCACAGACACAAGTGAATGCCAGCCATACTTGGTCAAAAGCCATACAGGCCACACTGAGGGTGGCAGTATAAACAACTTTAACACTGTTAAAAATATGCGCCACACTGTGAACCCACACCAAACAAGAATGACAAACACATTTCGGGAGAACATCCGCGCCGTCACACAACATAAACACAACAGAACAAATACCCAGAACCCCTTGCAGCACTAACTCTTCTGGGACGCTACAATATACACCCCCCGCTAACCACCCCCCCAATCCCGCCCACCTCAACCTCCTCATGTCCCAAATTCCAAGCTGCTGTTTTGAAGCATGTTAAAAAAATAATGCACTCTGTGACTTCAATAATAAATATGGCAGTGCCATGTTGGCATTTTTTTTCCATAACTTGAGTTGATTTATTTTGGAAAACCTTGTTACATTGTTTAATGCATCCAGCGGGGCATCACAACAAAATGAGGCATAATAATGTGTTAATTCCACGACTGTATATATCGGTATCGGTTGATATCGGAATCTGTAATTAAGAGTTGGACAATATTGGAATATCAGATATCGGCAAAGAAGCCATTATCGGACATCTCTAACATTTATCATATATTGGTCATTTTAAGCATTGCCGAAACATCTTTCCTTAGCGCTTCTATTTAGCGCAACTACGACTTCCAGCAACAAATGTGTGTTTGTACTTTCGAGAACAAACGCGAGTGTGTGTTCTAAGCATGGCAGACTTGGTAACAGACAATGAAGACGACTTTTTTTGGACAAGTGAGGATTCACAACCTTATCTTTTTTTAACTTTAATACACGGAGGATGAACTGCTGTTTATAGAAGCGAGCTTGAAGAGAGAGTGAAACATTGGAGCAGACAGAAGCCGAGAGAGTGAGGTCGGCGTGACTTGATGCTGCAAATGTGGAAATTGGAGCCAAACTATTCCGACATAAATGGCGTGCTTACCCAAAATCAACAGAAAAAAAAATCCTCGGCCAGCTGGACCAAACAAAAGAGTAAGTCACGATGGTATTGATCAGGATTATAATTACAACTACATACTCTGTCAAGCTAGCTGTGTACAAACAAAACATAAAATGTGGGCTAATATGTTACAGGTACTGTTATATGATTGTTCATGTTTTACAGTCAGTACATATTGGTGTCTTATCGCATTTTGTCGTGCATTACAAACTCAAAAGCAATTATTTTGCTGACGCAAGAAGCTAGCTTACGGATAATGCTAAGTTCCTCAGTGTTCGCTCTTACAATAACAATGTCGCTACAGCTTAGTTAATATTACAGGTTATGGAACGTAAATGCAGTGTTGTTGGCGGTTTTTGGATGCATTTTCAAAGTGAAATAGAGGCAGAATGGATTGATCCCACTAGCTGCATTGCTAGCCACAGAGAACGAGCTGATTATTACAAAATAGAACGCCAAAAAACCCAAAACATTTGTTCATCTTGTCTTTCATAAGGATTGTGAACAATAGGCAATATCCAAAAAGTTCGCCTTAACCCAGACCTGGGCATTCTATATATCCGGCCCTTTGTGCGTCCCTGTCCGGCCCGCGTGAGGCCAATCATAAATTACAAAATACATTTAAAAAAGTATCTATGTCGAGTGTGCAATACAACGGTGCTACTTCCGTGTGGACGTATGCGCGTGAGTGAATGTGAACAGCGGCAATCACAAATTACAAAATAAAGTTTAAAAAAACATCTATGTCGTGCGTGCAATACAACTGTGCTGCTTTTATTTTGAAAATTGTTATTTTTGGACGTATGTCCGTGTGTAACCTGTGAGTGAAGGTGCACAGCGACAAGTGATGCACGGTTTACACCCGAGACGCTAAAAAGAGAAAAGTTGATGACGAATGCCGTGTTTTCAGCAAGACATGGACTGCCAAGCAACGTTCCCTCTAAGGTAAAGAAAAAGTAAGGCGTTATCTGACGGAGTTTATTAAGGAGTGCTTATTGGACTCTGTTGCACTGATATGCCTGGAAACTTGGAGCTTCAGCTGAAGAACAGAACGGCCGACTTTGACTGTTTTTCGCTGGCTTTCGATGAGGCTGTGATGTACGTGACACCGCTCAGCTGCTCATCTTCTTACGTGGGATAGCTGCTGACTTTCAAATCACGGAGGAGCTGGCAGCCAATTAAAAGGGACAACCACAGGTAATGACTTGTTCACATAGGTAAATGCGTGTTTGGACATGTTAGGACTGAAATGGGACAGGCTGGCAGGTGTGACAACAGATGGTTGTCCAAATCTGACGGGGAAAAATGTTGGACTTTTAAAGAGGATGCAGGATAAACTTTAAATTAACCCTGTGCAGAAATTGACATTTTTGCATGGTATTATACATCAGGAAGTGTAGTATAAGACAGTGTTGAAAATAAAACCATCAAAAGCAATCTGCTTTTGTATAAAGTTAAGTTAGGTTAAATGAAAGTATTAGTATTATTATTAATTATTATTATTATTATTATTTATCTTACGATAAATCAAAAATAATATTGAGCAAAATTTAATTGAAATATTGTCGATGTGGCCCTCCAGCAGTGCTCGGGTTGCTCATGCGGCCCCCGGTAAAAATGAATTGCCCACCCTTGCCTTAACCTCTAAAGGCCTTAGTGGCCACATGCGTGGACAGCACCTTTTAGCTCTTATTTCCAAAGTTGTGTACTCTACTGAATTGGGGTCTTATGGCCGCTTATGTTGACACTTATACTGCCATCTGGTGGTGTCAGAAGAGTATAACATACAATGGAAATTGGAAAAAAAAAGTGTACAAATAAAAATTAGCATGTCACTACACATGAAGTACACGTTTGTTACTTATGGACTAAGTACATCATATAAAAAGATGATTTTTAGTTTTTATTCTAATTAGGGTCCAATAAGCCCAAATAACAAAGAGAAATAACAAAAAATCATGTAAACAAACAGCTTAAGAGGTTAAAGCACAAACCAGAAAATAGGGCCCTGTTTGAAAATAATAAAATAAGTTTTCCTTTCTGTAGAGATACATCTCAGCATCATTTTAAACATATGTATCAGTAATATTTAAGTGAGGTGCTTTGTCAAACAGCTAAATTGGATCCCAGGATGCAGAGTCACAAGTGGTGAGTCAAAGGGAGTCTTTAATAATAAGTCCTTCACTCAGAGGAGTTGACAACCGCGGGGAACACAAGACAAATGTAGTGCAACTCATGACAGTTGTATTGAAACAATGTTTAGGAGCTATTGCCTAATGAACCCCTAGTTTCCAACCTCTTGCCCCGATTTATCCGTCCATCCGTGTGTTGATTCATCCATCCAACTAACCACTCAGTTAGGACATCCAGTGCAGCACAAGCCTCTAATCTGCACGCCTGTGCAGCTGCTGCGTTGCGGCTTACAGGCAGCAGGGCTCTTATTATTGTCCACACATGTATACAGAAGCGCGCACACACCCCTCACACACCAGTGTACACACACACTGAAAAAGGTCCTCTCATGTGGTAGGCCAGCTGCCAGTAGCGTGCCTTCCCCTCACCAGTGTGACCCAAACACTGCAGAAACTCCTGGTGCAGCTCCTTCACTCTGGGGACTTTCCAGTGTAGGCGTGAGAAAGAGCTGTGAGAGATACAGACGGTAGTGATAGTGGACGAGGCAGGCCAAGGAATCATGTATAGGAAAAAAAAAAGGAGCAGAAATAGAATGAGAGTCAAGGAAAGGACCAAGGATTGCCACATATGCGCACGTACACAACCCCCCACTCCACCCCACGCCTTTGCCATCGTTAAACCCCTTAAGATGTGACGGATGGCTGGAGCAGCGCCAGAAGGGCTGCAGCTTCGACACCGGATTCCCCCACTCCCCTCACCTGCTGTTGCAAGTCTTGTGGTTTCTGTGTCAAAACATGTGTATATGTACTTATCGTGGCTATCATTTTTTTTTCCTGGCCCCAGACTGAGCAACCCCCACACCTCTCCTCGGAGCCTAATAGACTTTTTCTTTAACGCGTCTACCTTTTCCCACTTTTTACGGAGCGCCGCCCTAGTGGTGACCAATCAGCGTTTCTGTATAATGTATGTCTGCTCTTGTTATTGTTATTGTGTTGTACTTGGGCACTGACAATAAAGTGCTGATATATCCATTCCTTGAATGTGTATCTCCTATTTTTTTTTAAATTTTTTAACCTTATTATACAAACCCCGTTTCCATTTGAGTTGGGAAATTGTGTTAGATGTAAAACGGAATACAATGATTTGCAAAACATTTTCAACCCATATTCAGTTGAATATGCTACAAAGACAACATATTTGATGTTCAAACTGATAAACATTTTTTTTTTTTGCAAATAATCATTAACTTTATCAATCAATCAATCAATGTTTATTTATATAGCCCTAAATCACAAGTGTCTCAAAGGGCTGCACAAGCCACAACGACATCCTCGGTACAAAGCCCACATACGGGCAAGGAAAAACTCACCCCAGTGGGACGTCGATGTGAATGACTATGAGAAACCTTGGAGAGGACCGCATATGTGGGTAACCCCTCCCCTCTAGGGGAGACCGAAAGCAATGGATGTCGAGTGGGTCTGACATAATATTGTGAGAGTCCAGTCCATAGTGGATCCAACATAATAGTAAGAGTCCAGTCCATAGTGGGGCCAGCAGGACACCATCCCGAGCGGAGACGGGTCAGCAGCGTAGAGATGTTCCCAGCCGATGCACAGGCGAGCGGTCCACCCCGGGTCCCGACTCTGGACAGCCAGCACTTCATCCATGGCCACCGGACCTGTGCCCCCCCCCCTCAAGGAAAAGGGGAGCAGAGGAGAAAAGAAAAGAAACGGCAGATCAACTGGTCTAACAGGGGGGCTATTTAAAGGCTAGAGTATACAAATGAGTTTTAAGATGGGACTTAAATGCTTCTACTGAGGTAGCATCTCTAACTTTAGAATTTGATGCCAGCAACACGTCACAAAGAAGTTGGGAAAGGTGGCAATAAATACTGATAAAGTTGAGGAATGCTCATCAAACACTTATTTGGAACATCCCACAGGTGAACAGGCAAATTGGGAACAGGTGGGTGCCATGATTGGGTTTAAAAGTAGATTCCATGATATGCTCAGTCATTCAGAAACAAGGATGGGGTGAGGGTCACCACTTTGTCAACAAATGCGTGAGCAAATTGTTGAACAGTTTAAGAAAAACCTTTCTCAACCAGCTATTGCAAGGAATTTAGGGATTTCACCATCTACGGTCCGTAATATCATCAAAGGGTTCAGAGAATCTGGATAAATCACTGCACGTAAGCAGCTAAGCCCGTGATCTTCGATCCCTCAGGCTGTACTGCATCAACAAGCAACATCAGTGTGTAAGGATATCACCACATGGGCTCAGGAACACTTCAGAAACCCACTGTCAGTAACTACTGTTGGTCGCTACATCTGTAAGTGTAAGTTAAAACTCTCCTATGCAAGGCGAAAACCGTTTATCAACAACACCCAGAAACGCCGTCGGCTTCGCGGCGCCTGAGCTCATCTAAGATGGACTGATACAAAGTGGAAAAGTGTTCTGTGGTCTGACGAGTCCACATTTCAAATTGTTTTTGGAAACTGTGGACGTCGTGTCCTCCGGACCAAAGAGGAAAAGAACCATCCGGATTGTTATAGGCGCAAATTTGAAAAGCCAGCATCTGTGATGGTATGGGGGTGTATTAGTGCCCAAGACATGGGTAACTTACACATCTGTGAAGGCGCCATTAATGCTGAAAGGTACATAGAGGTTTTGGAGCAACATATGTTGCCATCCAAGCAACGTTACCATGGACGCCCCTGCTTATTTCAGCAAGACAATGCCAAGCCACGTGTTACATCAACGTGGCTTCATAGTAAAAGAGTGTGGGTACTAGACTGGCCTGCCTGTAGTCCAGACCTGTCTCCCATTGAAAATGTGTGGCGCATTATGAAGCCTAAAATACCACAACGGAGACCCCCGGACTGTTGAACAACTTAAGCTGTACATCAAGCAAGAATGGGAAATAATTCCACTTGAGAAGCTTAAAAAATGTGTCTCCTCAGTTCCCAAATGTTTACTGAGTGTTGTTAAAAGAAAAGGTGATGTAACACAGTGGTGAACATGCCCTTTCCCAACTACTTTGGCACGTGTTGCAGCCATGAAATTCTAAGTTAATTATTATTTGCAAAAAAAATATAAAGTTTATGAGTTTGAACATCAATTATCTTGTCTTTGTAGTGCATTCAATTGAATATGGGTTGAAAAGGATTTGCAAATCATTGTATTCCGTTTATATTTACATCTAACACAATTTCCCAACTCATACGGAAACGGGGTTTGTATATGTTAATTCATGCTTTTTGAGGTTGAATTATATATTACTGCATAGAAAATAATCACGGACACTAAGCTAAGTATGTTGGCAGGTGATGGTGTCGGTCCCTGTGTGCTTAAGCTAAACAAGTGTTTCAGTTGGTCACAACACTGTTGATTTAGTCATGTTTCAAAACACACTCAACATAATTGTCATATTTTCTCAAACGTTGGCCTCCGCTTTAGCAGATGCCTCGCCACAATTTAGTCACATGGTGCATCGACCACTGGAAAGTCCAAAATAGATGCCTCCTGTTTTTACCTCAGAAAAAAAAAAAGTAACAGATGGTTCCTACCTTTACTACAGCCATGTTTCCACCAAGTTTGGTTTGGTTTAGTGGGCACCCAAAATTGGTTAGGTTTTCCACTTTTGTCGACGCTTAGTTTATGGTAGATCATCATAAAAATCAGCTGCATGAGCTCTGCCTTGTACTGTTTGAAGTTGACAAAATTTTCTTTTAACTATTTTTTAGAAGTCCATTTATATGTGTGCTTCACATTCAAGGCCCCCGGGCGGCAAATATGTGCCTGCGAATAAAATGTGTCAATAAAGTGCCTTATCTTTTCTTACTACTGTAAATGAATTTGTATATTCCATTTTGACAGAAAAACATATGCACTGCATAAATTGCATACCTTTTGAACTTTAATTGTATCCAATATTGCAACAAATATTATATCATACTTTCTGTCACAACGTGGTTTTCGCTTATTGCGGGGTCGTTCTCCCAGGAAGGCAAACGGACAACTCCGGACAGGATTTGCAGGTAGGAACATGATTTAATTTTAAGAAACAATCAACGAGATACGAAACAAAAAACAACCCGAAGGCAAGCGTGCCTATCGCACGCAGAAGCTAAGGCAAAAACTTAGGACATGAAACTATAGACATGAACCTCACGAAACTGTGGCATGAAACAAACACAAAACTGCGGTATGAAACAACTAGCAATAACTATGGCATAGAACAAACACGAAACTGTGGCATGAAACCAATAGCATTAACTATGGCATTGAACAAACACGAAACTGTGGCATGAAACCAATAGCATTAACTATGGCATAGAACAAACACGAAACTGTGGCATGAAACCAATAGCATTAAATATGGCATAGAACAAACACGAAACTGTGGCATGAAACCAATAGCATTAACTATGGCATAGAACAAACACAAAACTGTGGCATGAAACCAATAGCATTAACTATGGCATAGAACAAACACAAAACTGTGGCATGAAACCAATAGCATTAACTATGGCATAGAACAAACACAAAACTGTGGCATGAAACCAATAGCATTAACAACTACGGCATAGAACAAACACAAAACTGTGGCATGAAATCAATAATGACGATTGACTGGCAAAGGCAGGCTTAAATAGTCCTCTGATTAGAAGCAGGTGCGCGTCCCAAACACCAGAGGCAGGTGAAAATCATAAGTAGCCATGGAAACTAAAACAAACTCAGGTGTCAAACAGGAACTAAAAGAGTCCAAAACTAACAGAGCATAACAAAAACATGATTCGGACCACGGATCATGACACTTTCCAAACAATTTGAAATGTCAAAATAAAAATGAATACTTACATGTCTGCTTGACTTGTGATCCATCAAATTGTTTACTGTAAAAATGACAATAGATTTTATGGTAACATTAACAGTGGTTTTGAAATCATATTACCGGTACTTTAAATTGAAACAACTCCACCACTGTTTGTAAGGTAAAATTCTGTTGACTGAGCTGCTAGTATTTTTAAAGTAAAATTTACAACTGTTTTTTTTCAGTGTAATAATACAGTACCACATTTTTTTTACGGTAAAAAAAAAACTGGCAGCTCAGTTGCCAAAATAAAAAAAAAAAAATGGTTGTACTGTTTCCCATAAATTGTAACATGTTATGTACAACACTGTAAGTTTTACAGTAAAATTCAAGTGATTGTGTTGCCAGTTTTTACTGTAAAATCTACAGACTTTTTATAGATTATATAAAATCATATATATATATATATATATATATATATATATATATATATATATATATATATATATATATATATATATATATATATATATATATATTGTGTGATGTTGCCCTAAATGACAACAAGTTGATCTTAATGAAGACAAAATACAGTACGTGTTTGATTGATAAACAAATATGGAATAAATGATCCCTTAGATTGGTGGTTCCCAACCACTTGTCTGCAGAAGTGTGTTCATTCTTGAGTTTGAGGTTTTTTTCTAACATGATACATCACAATTTCCAGTTTCTCAATTCAACATGTTCGAAAAAGAGTTGGAAGAAGCCGAGCCTATTTAATCCTACCCCTTTTACTTTTCATAGCAGTTGCTAACACTTTTGTTCACTTCCTGTTCACAATTTATTCACAATATACTCCATAAGTATCAGTTTTGAATGTAGTTAAGAGTCATAGTCATACTCTTCCCCCCCTTCCCCAATATCACCTTTTTCCCACCTTTTTTAAGGAGCGCCGTAAGTGGCTGATCCGTTGGCGGTCCTGTTCTTGTCTCCCTGTAATGTATGTCTGCTCTTAGTGGGATTGTGCCGAAAATGTAATTTCAGTTCTTATATGTCTTGTACATGTAATAGAATGGACAATAAACAGCATCTTGAATCATAGATTTTTTTTTTAAAGCCAATGTATTTTTTATTTTTAGTCATACTTTAGTCATCTTGATTGATTTAGTTTCATCCATCCATCCATCCATTTTCTACCACTTATTCCCTTTGGGGTCGCGGGGGGCGCTGGAGCCTATCTCAGCTACAATCGGGCGGAAGGCGGGGTACACGCTGGACAAGTCGCCACCTCATCGCAGTGATTTAGTTTCAGTCAACTGAATTTTCAGTACATTTAGTCGACTAAAATATGAAGTATAAAGGATAAAGGACCTTGACATTATCCTAAAATATAGTTGTATTTATTTATTATTATTATCTTTTTAAATATTGACAGTAGACCTGATCCCCAAGAACAAATTAATAAATCAGTAAATTCACACTAACCTAGGTGTTAATAAAATATTACCTGAAGTTAAAAAAATTTTACGTTTTTTTATCTATACATGATTTGATTGACTGAGCAGTGCGTGCGTCAGCTACTTGTTCCAATGCAAATAATTTGTAGTGTTTATTTTGTCAGATATGGAGCAGTTAGTGCTTGACATGTCAATGCCCTCCCGGTAACAGTTAGAGATGCTACCTCAGTAGAAGTATTTGAGTCCCATCTTAAAACTCATTTGTATACTCTAGCCTTTAAATAGACCCCCTTTTTAGACCAGTTGATCTGCCGTTTCTTTTCTTTTCTCTTCTGCCCCCCTCTCGCTTGTGGAGGGGGTTGGGGGGACACAGGTCCGGTGGCCATGGATGAAGTGCTGGCTGTCCAGAGTCGGGACCCGGGGTGGACCGTTTGCCTGTGCATCGGTTGGGGACATCTCTGCGCTGCTGACCCGTCTCCGCTCGGGATGGTTTCCTGCTGGCCCCATTATGGACTGGACTCTTACTATTATGTTAGATCCACTATGGACTGGACTTTCACTAATATGTTAGATCCACTATGGACTGGAATTTCACAATATTATGTCAGACCCACTCGACATCCATTGCTTTCGGTCTCCCCTAGAAGGGGGGGTTACCCACATATGCGGTCCTCTCCAAGGTTTCTCATAGTCATTCATACCGACGTCCCACTGGGGTGAGTTTTCCTTGCCCTTATGTGGGCTCTGTACCGCGGATGTCGTTGTGGCTTGTGCAGCCCTTTGAGACACTTGTGATTTAGGGCTATATAAATAAACATTGATTGAAACATTGAATGCTGATATCTTTCGGGCAGTACATTTTTTGTATTTTAGCTTCATAAAGATTGTGTATTTTAGTTTGCTTGGGGACAGTCTTCTTTCTATGCAATGCTTCTAAACAAAATGTAAGTAAAGTCCTTACATTTCACAGTGACAGAGCAATATTATTCATTTTGCCATGGCCTTTGCCGTAGTAATCAAGCAAATACAATCAAACAAAATGTCAAATAAAATTGGGATGTATTGAAACGTAATAGCACAGTCAGAGAAGCTCTCCCAGATGCCCCAACCTTCAGCTTTAGAAGTGCTCTAAATCTAAATGATAAGTTTGTTAAATGTCATCGCCCTCTATACCACGAAAGACATGGCTCTCCACCAGAAAAGGTGAAATCACTGCAGTAATACAATACATACTAACCACTTCACTGACATTATATCTGGTTGTAAGTTTAAAATAAATTAATTTATCAATTGCATTACCTCATATATTGTTTTTAGACTTGAATGTCCATGAGGTCATGTATAGTTTGGGGGTAACAAAGCACAAGTTGAAGGTATGATTAGCTGAGCATAAAGCCTGGTATATATACTCTCGCATTCTGTTGTCTCTCAAACAGGATCTTAGAGACTTAATACTTATTATATGCAGTGTTGGACATCTTAGCTTAAAAAGTCATTACTTCTCCAAAAAAGTAATTTAGTTAGTAACTCCGTTACCTAATTGTAAGAGCTTTGCTGAGTTAGTTACTCAGCAAAGTAACTGTGGTGTTATTTTTCATTTCGTTATTTTATATGCTATTATGTCCGATAACATCTTTGATGTCAAAAACGTTTATATTAACGGATTGAAGAAAAACAAAAACACTATATACAGTATTTTAGAACATGTAGCATTTATCTGAACTCAATAGAGTGTGCAAAATGATAAGCATTTAAATAAAAATGTATACAAAAATAAATATTCCGTAAAGCAGTGTTTTTCAACCTTTTTTGAGCCAAGGCACATGTTTTGCGTTGAAAAAATCCAGAGGCACACCACCAGCAGAAATCATTAAAAAACTAAACTCAGTTGACAGTAAAAAGTCGTTGTCGCAATTGTTGGATATGACTTTAAACCATAAACAAGCATGCATCAATATAGCTCTTGTCTCAAAGTAGGTGACCTGTCACCACCTGTCACATCACGCTGTGTGTAGTGTTTTAGTTCTTGTCTTGCGCTCCTATTTTGGTGTATTTTTCTCTTGTTTTTGGTATTTTCCTGCAGCAGCTTCTTGTCTTCCTTTGAGCGATATTTCCTGCATCTACTTTGTTTTAGCAATCAAGAATATTTCAGTGGTTTTTAACCTTCTTTGTGGGGACATTGTTGATCGTCATGTCATGTTCGGATGTACTTTGTGGACGGCGTCTTTGCTTCACGGTAAGTCTTTGCTGTCGTCCAGCATTCTGTTTTTTTCCCCTTTGTAGCCAGTTCAGTTTTAGTTTTGTTCTGCGTAGCCTTCCCTAAGCTTCAATGCCTTTTCTTGGGGGCACTCACTTTTCGTTTATTTTTGGTTTAAGCATTAGACACCTTTTTACCTGCACACTGCCTCCCGCCGTTCCCGACATCTACAAAGCAATTAGCACCGGCTGCCACCTACTGATATGGAAGAGTATTACACGGTTACTCTGCCGAGCTCTAGACAGCACCAACACTCAACAACAACACATCATTTGCAGACTATAATTACTGGTTTGCAAAAAATATTTTTAACCCAAATAGGTGAAATTAGATCATCTCCCACGGCACACCAGACTGTATCTCACGGCACACTAGTGTGCCGCGGCACAATGGTTGAAAAACACCGCCGTAAAGTACAAAACCCAATATGGTATCAAAAATGTGATTTGGGTAAAAAGACTTAAAGGATTTGGCCTTTAAGTAGTGCAATTCTCTGCACCTGTATGCCAAAATACAGCCTGAAATAACTTTAGATTAAACTCTTACCACGTTTTGGGCAAATAAATGACATGCGTCCAAGTAAAACGTTTAAAAAAACGTTCCTGAATGACATTCTAACAATAACATTTCATTTGTCTACAAATATTGGGGTCTTTTCTCAAGTTAATTTCAATAATGCAAATGAGTAATCACCTGTGATTAATAATGATTAATCCAAATCCCAAAATATGAAGACTCTCATAAAAAAAATAGGGCTGCAATTAGGTTTGGGATTGGGTTAGCAGCAGCAACAAGTGTCATGTTGGCATGTGTTAATGTGAGGTCATTTTCAAGTTGCTTGAGGAAGACATGGATAAACATTATTTTTTTTCCTGCACATAGCATGCATGTTACAAAAATATTCTTGCCTTTAATTTTAATGAGCGAAACATAGTGCCGGTACTTGCAGTTTGAGAAGGCTACCTTTGAATTTCCCTGGCTGCGAATCGTTGCAATTATCACGGTGTTGTGGTGTGTTAATCAGAGCAGGCAGTGAAACAGGTGAGCAGGGTGTGATCCGCCCACCAACCAATCATCATCAGCGCTTTTAATACGGCGCTTCATTCAACTAAACTGGAGTAACGAGCAACTTCACATTTTCAATAACGGCAACAGCGTTTCAACGTCGGGAACAGTAATTAATCAGATTACGCTTTACTAAAAAAAAAGAAATAACACTGTTAGTAACGTTGTTATACTCTAACGCCATTGTTACCAATACTGAATATATACATTTATATAATATGTATGTTTTATTGTTTGTTAAGTGGATGATGTTGGATTGTGTTGTGCAGATGTTCCTTTGCTTTTACACAGTTGTGATTTTTTTCTTTCATTAACAGGTCATGCTAATCATGTGACCACCCACCTGCTATCATTGAACAGCTGTCCCTAATTACCCACCAAGTTATCAATGAGCAGCGTCAACTGACAAACACTTTGCCCTTGTCCCGACGAAGGCCTTTCGGGCTGAAACGTATAGGCGTGTTTTATCAGACTAGCCAAGTACTAAAAAAGGCATTTTAATCATTAGACTATTGAGTTGCACATTTTTTTTTCTGGCATTGTTGTCATCTGAGTTCTTCTGCAACTCTGACATGAATAACTACCATTTAACAATGTGGAGGGAGATGTGGCCAGCGCTGCCTGCAGGAGCAAAGGTCACCGCCTCTGTCCATGGTGCTGAGGACAGAGCACAATCAGATGGGGGCGTGGCAGTGCTGATGGCGAGACACAGCTGGCAGGTGATTAGATTTCACAGGTGGTACGTGTTAATCTAATCATCTGTTGTCTTTAACAGTAAGCGGCCGGGAGCAGGAGAGGGGAGAGGATACGGACGTGACTAAAAAAAAGTCACGTTCTGGGGGAGAAAGACTTTTGATAGAACCTATGTACAATAAAACCTTTGTTAAAAACTGCACGCTTGGCTCTTGTGCCATGTCTACAGTGGAACTGCTAGGAAGCAACTTCCACAAACAACTTTTATTGAACATGCCATTTTTACATTAATAGTCATTCACATCGACGTCCCGCTGGGGTGAGTTTTCCTTGCCGTTATGTGGGCTCTGTACCGAGGATGTCGTTGTGGCTTGTGCAGCCCTTTGAGACACTTGTGATTTAGGGCTATATAAATACACATTGATTGATTGATTGATTGTTTGATTGATTGATTACATCACCTAATTGTCACAGCAAACATTTCTAAACTTACATAAGCATACCACTAGGTGACTTAGTAACAGTAACATAAGTAATTCAATTGAATCTAAAATCAACTTCACCCATTAAAAAAAAATTAAATCAATTTAATCCTAGCTTAACCTCCCAAAAAACAACATTTTATAATGTAGCATGCCTTTTAAGAAGAAAATCAAACTTCCATATAAGAAATATAGTTTGAAAAACAATACAACATAAAGCTCTATACAAAATAGTTTTGCAAAGTCTCGCGTAGCTTAGATCAGTGTTTTTCAACCACTGTGCCGCGGCACACTAGTGTGCCGTGAGATACAGTCTGGTGTGCCGTGGGAGATTATCTAATTTCACCGATTTGGGGTAAAAAATATTATTTGCAAACCAGTAATTATAGTCTGTAAATGATGTGTTGTTGTTGAGTGTTGGTGCTGTCTAGAGCTCGGCAGAGTAACCGTGTAATACTCTTCCATATCAGTAGGTGGAAGCAGGTAGCTAATTGCTTTGTAGATGTCGGAAACAGCGGGAGGCAGATTGCAGGTAAAAAGGTGTCTAATGCTTAAACCAAAAATAAACAAAAGGTGAGTGCCCCTAAGAAAAGGCATTGAAGCTTAGGGAAGGCTATGCAGAACGAAACTCAAACTGAACTGCCTACAAAGTAAACAAAAACAGAATGCTGGACGACAGCAAAGACTTACTGTGGAGCAAAGATGGCGTCCACAATGTACATCCGAACATGACATGACAATCGACAATGTCCCCACGAAGAAAGATAAAAACAAAGTAGATGCGGGAAATATCGCTCAAACGAAGACTTGAAACTGCTCCAGGAAAATACCATAAAAAGAGAAAAAGCCACCAAAATTGGAGCGCAAGACAAGAACTAAAACACTACACACAGGAAAACAGCAAAAAAACTCCAAATAAGTCACGGCGTGATGTGACAGGTGGTGACAGTACACCTACTTTGAGACAAGAGCTATATTGATGCATGGTTGGTTATGGTTTAAATTCATATCCAACAATTGCGACAACGACTTTTTACTGTCAACTGAGTTTCGTTGTTTAATAACTTTTGCTGGTGGTGTGCCTCCGGATTTTGTCAACACAAAAAATGTGCCTTCGCTCAAAAAAGTTTGAAAATCACTGGCTTAGATGGTAGAGTGGTCATCCAGAAACTTGAGTTTCTGTACGAATCGAGCTTCTTCCATCTGAGTCACGGCCGTTGTTCTTGGGCAAGACACCAGTTAGAGTGTCCGCCCTGAGACTGGAAGTTCGTGAGTTCAAATCCCAGCCGAGTGATACCAAAAGACTATAAAAATGGGACCCATTGCCTCCCTGCTTGGCACTCAGCATCAATAATTGGAATTGGGAGTTAAATCAACAAAAATGATTCCTGCAAGCGGCCACCGCTGCTGCCCACTGCTCCCCTCACCTCCCAGTGGGTGGAACAAGGGGATGGGTCTAATGCAGAGGATAATTTCACCACACCAGGTGTGTGTGTGACTATCATTTGGACTTTAACTTTAACTTAACTTTAAACAAGAAAGTATGCTATAACCTGGCTCACTCACAGTCAGATTGTTCCAGTTGTTCATTGATTGATTGATTGATTGATTGATTGAAACTTGTATTGGTAAATTGCACAGTACAGCACATATATTGTACAATTGACCACTAAATGGTAACACCCGAATACGTTTTTCAACTTGTTTAAGTCGGGGTCCACGTTAATCAATTCATGGTACAAATATATACTATCAGCATAATACAGTCATCATACAAGTTAATCATCAGAGTATATACATTGAATTATTTACAATCCGGGGGATGGTATGTGGAGGGGGTTGGGGTGTGGGGGGATAGGATAGGTTGCTATAATTAATGTGCACTATCCCGAATAAATAAATAACACATTTAATGAAATAATAATTTAAAGGACTTCACAATCTTTTTTAGTCTGTTCTGATTGGCGTCTCGTTAGATCATGGGTGTCAAACTCTGGCCCGCGAGCCAAATTTGGCATACTTGATCAACAGCCATACAGGTCACACTGAGGGTGGCCGCATAAACAACTTCAACATTGTTACAAATATGCGCCACACTGTGAAACCACACCAAACAAGAATGACAAACACATTTCGGGAGAACATCCGCACCGTAACACAACATAAACACAACAGAACAAATACCCAGAACCCCTTGCAGCACTAACTCTTCCAGGACGCTACAATATATATCCCCCGCTACCACCAAACCCCGCCCCTCCAACCCCGCCCACCTGAGCGCCGACATTAATGAACTAGCATCCCAGAAAAGATGCCAGGTATCTGGCTTGGGCACATCAGATTAGATCAGTGTGTTGCAAACTGAGCAGTAAAAAGGCCTGAATGGTTGATTTAGTCATTGTTATTTTGTTTTAAAATGTATTAGCCTTTGGAAAAAGTTATTGTTGATATTTACCTCAGAAGACTGCAAATAGAAAAGAGGCATTCCATTTTTTATTTTAATTTTATTTAATATACCATTGATGTTTTTTCATTTGTTTTTTGAAAGTTGATTTTGTACTATTAAGTTATACAAGCGTTGCTTGTTCCACATTCAGTGTAGCAAACTGAGCAGTTTTATTTATGCACTTTCTCTTGCTACTTCAAGGCTTGAATGTTTGATTCATTCATTTTTGTTATTTTATTTTCAAATGTATTATTAGCCTGTGGAAAAAGTTAATTTTGATATTTGCCTCAGAAGGCTGCAAATAGAAAAGAGGCATTCAATTTTTATTTAAATTGTATTTAATATGCCATTGATATTTTTGAATTATAATTATTATTATTTGAAACTCGAATTTTGCATGTCACTATAAAGTTATATAAGCCTTGCTTGTTCAATATTCAATGCAAAACTTGTTTGGGTCCCTATTAAAAGGTTAATTTGTTCAACCTTGGCCCACGGCTTTGTTCAGTTCAAAATTTTGGCCCACTCTGTATTTGAGTTTGACACCCTTGCATTAGATTCAACATTGACGATGAGCCAAATTACCGCCAAGAGAAGGCTGGTCAATAAGGCTGAGATAGCAGCAAGTAATGGCATTAAAAAGTGGATATTCCATAGTTATGCTATCTCCCACAATCAGAGTAGTGGGGGAGAAGAGTGGACGTTTTTCAGGAGATGGGCTGGGGAAGTCAGTATCGTTCTAGGCTGGGCAGCTGCAGGACCTGAGAGGAGGATACTGCCAGATTGAAGCGAAGGATTGGGGCAACAGTCCGCATCTCAGTGCAGCTTTTGGCAAGCAGAGGAAGCCGAGCCGTGGGTGGGAAGCTGAGGAAGCTGCTAATGGTTTCCAATGGTTGGAAAACCAAGTTAGTTTGATCTCTAGCTAATTCCATTCATCCAGATGTTTTTAGACAGATCTTAGGGGGTACCCTTTGGTATTCGCTACTACTCATAAACCGGGGCACTCGTAAGTTGAGGTACCTCTGTAGAGGTACTGGCTTTGTCCTACTTACCATCACATGGAAGTTAAAACGATTTGCCAGCAGATGTCGCTTCAAGCGAGTTGTGTTTTAGCAACGCAAACCATTGCGCAAGGTTTACACAATGTTTTGGTCACGTAGTGTCAAATGTAAAAATGTGTCCTTATGTCTACTCTACTTTCTTCCAGGGATATGTTACGTATTACACAATGCATACTGTACTGTATTCAAAAATGTCCTCATAGGTCTTGTCAACGTACATTTGTTTTGGTTATCTCACGTCTCATTTGTAGTCAGGGAAAAAAGTTGACAAAAGCTATGAAGGCAACAACAAAATTAACGTCTTAATTACTAGCAGGACACACAATGAATTTAAAGGGGAACATTATCACAATTTCAGAAGGGTTAAAACCATTAAAAATCAGTTCCCAGTGGCTTATTTTGTTTTTCGAAGTTTTTTTCAAAATTTTACCCATCACGCAATATCCCTAAAAAAAGCTTTAAAGTGCCTGATTTTAACCATCGTTATATACACCCGTCCATTTTCCTGTGAAGTCACATAGTGATGCCGATACAAACAAACATGGCGGATAGAACAGCTAGGTATAGCGACATTAGCTCGGATTCAGACTTGGATTTCAGCGGCTTAAGCAATTCAACAGATTACGCATGTATTGAAACGGATGGTTGTAGTGGGGAGGCAGGTAGCGAAAATGAAATTGAAGAAGAAACTGAACCTATTGAGCCATATCGGTTTGAACCGTATGCAAGCGAAACCGACGAAAACGACACGACAGCCAGCGACACGGGAGAAAGCGAGTACGAATTCGGCGATCGCCTTCTAACTAACGATTGGTATGTTGTTTGGCATTAAAGGAAACCAACAACTATGAACTAGGTTTACAGCATAAGAAATACATTTGGCAACAACATGCACTTTGAGAGTGCAGACAGCCCAGTTTTCATCAATTAATATATTCTGTAGACATACCCTCATCCGCTCGCAGATTTCTTTGACTTTATCGTTGGAAATGCATCTGCTTTGAGTGTCGCAGGATATCCACACATTCTTGCCATCTCTGTCGTAGCATAGCTTTCGTCGGTAAAGTGTGCGGAACAAACGTCCAATTTCTTGCCACTTTCGCATCTTTGGGCCACTGGTGCAACTTGAATCCGTCCCTGTTCGTGTTGTTACACCCTCTGACAACACACCGACGAGGCATGATGTCTCCAAGGTATGGAAAACAATAGAAAAAACGGAAAATAACAGAGCTGATTTGACTGGGTGTTTGTAATGTGTTTGAGAAAATGGCGGATTGCTTCCCGATGTGACGTCACGTTGACCTTACATAGGTCTGGTGATAATGTTCCCCTTTAAATTCAAATACAATTAATTAATTGTATTTATTTATTTATTTATTTACTAATTAATGATCATTTAATGATCAATTAATTTATGACATTTAATAAAATTCAACGCTCAGGGGAGCAGTTTGTATCAAGTTGTATCTTATCTAATCTGAACAATTAATATTCAGTCTTGTATATTAGCTAAATGACCAGCAAGTTAAGAAGCAAAACACATCTGCTCTTTCCCCCTTGCAGTAACGTGAGGATGATGGATGCCATACCCACAGATGCTTTCTCTGTGGCTTCTGCCTCTAGAACTATAATCCACCTCAGTCCATGAGTCTCTGATGTCTGCGTCTACTTTTCTCTATTTGGCAAGATGAGGTTAAAAGAAGAGCAATATTTGTAATTTGTGATTACCTAGGAATTGGTAGAGGCATAGGGTCTCAAATTAGAATCAAAGAGCTTCAGTGCATGGAAACAGATGGGGTACCTCTATCTGATAGCAATATAATACAACAATGAGGTCTAAATTGTCACGCTCTGCTATAACTCTTGGTTTGGGATAGGGTTGTACGGTATACCGATATTAGTATAGTACCGCGATACTAATGAATCATTTTCGGTACGATACCGCCTCTGAAACGTACCGGTCCCGCACCCCCCCTGCCCCCCTCCCCCCCCCCCCCCCGCTTCGTCGTCATGTTGAGTCATTGCTGGTTTTACGAGCAGACGATCATGTCCGGTAGCACACAATCACAGAGTACACTGTAAAAAAAAAATCCTATTTTTATGGTTAATTTACTCTAAATTTCTACTGTAATTTAAAAAAAAATTTTAAATATATAAAATAGTTTCTAAAACTGTAGAATTGAAGTCATTATCTGTAAATAAACAATCCGCCTGTTATTTTAAGTAATATGCCAGTAATGACAAACTATGTATATTTCTATTTTTTTTACAGAAAAATTCCAAATTAATTATACATAGCATTTTCTGTTTTCTTAAATTACTTTCAAATTCATGTAAAATTACAGTGATTATCTTTCATTAAATATGTAGCTTGTTATATAAAAGTCTATGTCCATACTAACAATCAAAAGGTATTTTTCTGCAGAACTGTTTACATCGTCACTTTATTAAAGGTGGTTGATCTTAACATTTCAGAAAAAATCTGTAAAATAATGTTATTTTTCTGTGGAACTGCCAGCATTGTCAATTCATTAAAGGTGTTTGATCGTAATAATTTGGAAAAACTGTAGAATAAAGGTATTTTTCTGCAGAACTGTTTGCATCGTCACTTTATTAAAGGTGGTTGATCTTAACATTTCAGAAAAAATCTGTAAAATAATGTTATTTTTCTGTGGAACTGCCAGCATTGTCACCAGGTGTTTGATCGTAATAATTTGGAAAAACTCTGTAGAATAAAGGTATTTTTCTGCTGAACTGCTTGCATCGTCACTTTATTAAAGGTGGTTGATCTTAACATTTCTGTTACGGCGCACGCACACTCGACTTCTCCCTCCTCTGCGGGAGCACTTGGAGGAGCCGTTGACAGCGCGCTCGGACATGCCCCTGCTCGCGTTGAGCGCAGCACGCCCACGCAGCACGCCCACGCAGCACGCCCACGCAGCGACAAGCCTGCACACCTGGGACTGATGAGGGCGAGATGTATAAAGGACCAGTGAACCAAGGATCGAGGCGGGAACTTAGTTTTCTCATGGTGTACCGTAAGCAACAAGCTTCATGCTCGATTCGTGTTTCCTCTCCGTGCCTTGATTTGTCCCTTGTCTTCTCCCGTGTCCCCGCAGTACCCTCCGACGCCTGGAAAGTGAGCTGTGCGTCTCACTTTCCCCTGGATCTCCCTCTGGACTCTGACTGCCTCCTTCGTTCCTCGACCTTTCTCTCGCCCCTGGATTCTGACGCCTCGCTCTCGCCCCGGATCATCTGCCTGCCCCCTGGACTTCCTTGTATCCCGTTCAACACTTTGGTAACACTCACTTCAGTTAAATTATACACATAGTCTTACACTACACACTCTTGTATTCTAGTTCACACTCCATTTCCTTAGTTTAGTTGGATTGTTTGTTGTTATTATTATTATATATATTTATTATATATAATAAATATTGTACATACTGCTCCCTGGTGTCTGTCGCCGTCACCTCCCCTCAGTAAACACAACAGTAAGTTCCCGCCAAAATTATTAAGGACCTGACGGCACAGTTCCTTAGCCCCGCCCCTAGTGACTTTCGTTCCGCCCCCTGTGACAATTTTTTTTTTTTTCTGCCTCTTGCCCCATTCACCATGTCTTTTTCTTTTTTTTGCTCCACACCGTAGGAGATTTCTTGTCCTGCCGAGTTGTCATGGAAGGGCATGTTCAGTAGCAATATGAGCAAGGAGGAATTTTCTCGTCGCCTGGACACCCTCCTCCCACCCTTAGTGACTGTTCCTCAGCCAGCAAGAAGCGTCTGGCATCCGCTTTCGGAGGGGGGAGGGGTAGTACTGGTGGCTGTGCTGATGGGGTGGCGCAGCTGCACCAAGACAGGCTACCTCCTGCCAGACTTATTCCACCTGGCTTTTCCCAGCCGCAACCACCAGTCCCCTGGCTAGCTTCCGAGCTAGCACCAGTCCCTCGGCTAGCGTCCGAGCTAGCACCAGTCCCTCGGCTAGCGTCCGAGCTAGCACCAGTCCCTCGGCTAGCGTCCGAGCTAGCACCAGTCCCTCGGCTAGCGTCCGAGCTAGCACCAGTCCCCCGGCTAGCGTCCGAGCTAGCACCAGTCCCTCGGCTAGCCTCCGAGCTAGCACCAGCCTCTCGGCTAGCCTCCGACCTATCACCAGCCCCTCGGCTAACCTCCGAGCTAGCATCAGCCCCTCGGCTAGCGTCAGAGTTAGCACCAGCCCCTCGCCTAGCGTCAGAGCTAGCACCAGCCCCTCGGCTAGCGTCAGAGCTAGCACCAGCTCCTCGGCTAGCCTCCGAGCTAGCACCAGCCCCTTGGCTGGCCCCCACGTCTCCACCAGCTCCCAGGCTGGCCCCCTCGTCTCCGCCAGCTCCCAGGCTGGCAGCGCCGACCTCTGCCCCTCGGCCGGCAGCACCGGCTTCAGCACCTCGGCCAACAACTCAGCTACCCTCCTCGGCGCCGATGACGTCTGCCGCTTCCACGCCGCCGATGACGTCTGCCGCCCCCACGCCGCCGATGACGTCTGCCGCTTCCACGCCGCCGATGACGTCTGCTGCTTCCATGCCTACCTTGCCGATGGCGTCTTCCTCCACGCCTGCCTCGCCTCAGACGTCCGCTGCTTCCACGCCTCAGACGACGGCTTCCACGACGGCGTCTTCCTCTTCGCCTCAGACGACAACGTGCCCTCCTCCTCGTGTCTGGCGGGCCGTACCACGGCGCCGCCCTCCTCTTCGTTGCTGGCGGCACGCACCACGGCGCCGCCCTCCTCTTCGGTTACAGCGGGACGCACCACGGCGCCATTCACGTCCGCCTTACCGACGGCCAAGAAGTCGACCGTTCCTTGGTCATCCACCTCGCCGGCCGCAGCGGCGGTCTACTCGCCGCCGCCACCAGACTTGTCCCCGATGGCTTCTGAGACACTTGGGCCGGCGACCCACCACCAGTTCTCCCCTCCACCCTCCCTTGTTTCGTGAGTATGATGTTCATTTGTCTGTCTTTGGACATCTGGAATCTGTCCATACGGGGGGAATACTGTTACGGCGCACGCGCAGTCTACTTCTCCCTCCTCTGCGGGAGCACTTGGAGGAGCCGTTGACAGCGCGCTCGGACACGCCCCTGCTCGCGTTGAGCGCAGCACGCCCACGCAGCACGCCCACGCAGCGACAAGCCTCCACACCTGGGACTGATGAGGGCGAGATGTATAAAGGACCAGTGAACCAAGGATCGAGGCGGGAACTTAGTTTTCTCATGGTGTACCGTAAGCAACAAGCTTTATGCTCGATTCGTGTTTCCTCTCCGTGCCTTGATTTGTCCCTTGTCTTCTCCCGTGTCCCCGCAGTACCTTCCGTCGCCTGGAAAGTGAGCTGTGCGTCTCACTTTCCCCTGGATCTCCCTCTGGACTCTGACTGCCTCCTTCGTTCCTCGACCTTTCTCTCGCCCCTGGATTCTGACGCCTCGCTCTTGCCCCGGATCATCTGCCTGCCCCCTGGACTTCCTCGTATCCCGTTCAACATTTTGGTAACACTCACTTCAGTTAAATTACACACATAGTCTTACACTACACACTCTTGTATTCTAGTCCACACTCCATTTCCTTAGTTTAGTTGGATTGTTTGTTGTTATTATTATCATATATATATTTATTATATATAATAAATATTGTATATATATAACCCCTGGTGTCTGTTGCCGTCACCTCCCCTCGGTAAACACAACAATTTCAGAAAAAATCTGTAAAATAATGTTATTTTTCTGTGGAACTTCCAGCATTGTCACCAGGTGTTTGATCGTAATAATTTGGAAATACTCTGTAGAATAAAGGTATTTTTCTGCTGAACTGCTTGCATCGTCACTTTATTAAAGGTGGTTGATCTTAATAATTTAGTAAAAATCTGTAAAATTACAATATTTTTCCGCAAAACGTTTCATGAAAATTTCTGTAAATATAATGTTTTTGATCATTATTTGGTTTACAATGTTTTACTTTAATTTTATGGTTTTCGTTTGGCAGCCGTAGCTGCCAGTAGATGACGGTTTTTTTACAGAATTTTTTTTTACAGTGTACTTACAAGCAAACACAGTGTGTAGACAGAAAAGGGAGAACGGACGCATTTTGGCTTAAAAACTAAAGATAAAGGTGAAGTTATAAAACTGAAACACCCACCGGAAGAGGTGCTTCAAAACATGGCTAGCTAGCTAGTTGCTATCGTCCATCTGCCGTCGGCAGTGTTTTAGCTACTTCTAAATCACTAATCCTCGCCTCCATGGAGACAAATAAAGTAATAAAACAATAAAGTATCATCCCTGCAGGGCGAGAAATAGCTAAACATGCTTCACTACACACCGTAGCTCACTGGCATCAAAATGTAAACAAACGCCATATCTAAACCTGACATCTACTGTTCTGATATCAAGTAGAGGCATGTATCTAGTTGATACTACTATGATTACGTCAATTTTTTTTGACATCACAACATCTTCTTTCGTTTTTGTTTAAATTCATATTATGTTTATAAACTCAGGAAATATGTCCCTGGACACATGAGGACTTTGAATATGACCAATGTATGATCCTGTAATGACTTAGTATTGGATCGAAACCCAAATTTGTGGTATCATCCAAAACTAATGTAAAGTATCAAACAACAGAAAAATAAGTGATTATTACATTTTAACAAAAGTGTAGATACAACATGTTAAAAGAGAAAGTAAGCAGATATTAACTTTAAATGAACAAGTAGATTACTAATTAATTTTCTACCACTTGTCCTTAATAATGTTGACACAATAATAGAATGATAAATGACACAATATGTTACTGCATATGTCAGCAGACAAATTAGGAGGCTTTGTTTGTTTACTTACTACTAAAAGACAAGTTGTCTTGTATGTTCACTATTTTATTTAAGGACTAAATTGCAGTAAGAAACATATGTTTAATGTAGCCTAAGATTTTTTGTTAAAATAAAGCCAATAACGGAATTTATTTTGTGGTGCCCTTTATTTAGAAAGGTACCGAAAAGTATCGAAATAATTTTGGTACCGGTACCAAAATATTGGTATCGGGACAATACTAGTTTGGGGTGTTATTTATCTGGCTATATATTCCTGTCTTTATCCCGTTTTATTACATTTACTGCCTCGTTTTGTGTCGTCTTGTTTCCGGCTTACCTGTTATAAGCGGAATTGTGAGACGTGCCACAACTGTGTCTAATTAATTCCTACTTGACCTTCTCTGGTACAGCTGGATGCCAGTCAGCAGTGGAGCTTCTATGCCACTCAGTATCTTCCTTTTTTATCATGTAACGTATTAATGGCCTTTCCCTGTGCCGCCAGGTATTTCATATCTGTTTGCACGTCTTGCAACTCAGCCCTGGCCTTAGTCACTCTAGCAAACTGTTTTATTTTGGTCTACTTTATCACAGCCAATTGGTTCCAGGTCTGACTGTAATAAACTAGTTTCCACAAACTAGGACTTTTATTATTAAAGCAAATATTTTCACAGTTGGATCATTAAGAAAAAGTTTATGACATTCTCAATGTGTTTTTTTCCAACATTTCTAGAGCCGTAACCAATGTTCCCTCTAAGGTGCGCGCCTGTGCAATTGCGCACTGCTCAAGCGTCCTCTGCGCACGGCAAATCTATGCCGTCGATAATGTTCATTTTTGTTTCACTACATTTGGATTGTCTGTGATGAGGTGGCGACTTGTCCAGGGTGTACCCCGCCTTCCCCCCGATTGTAGCTGAGATAGGCTCCGCGACCCCGAAGGGAATAAGCGGTAGAAAATGGATGGATGGATGGATGGACATTTGGATTGTTCCGTGTCATGTTTGTGTGTCCTCAATTGCTCTGTTTATTGTTGTTCTTAATGTTGCTGGGACGGGTTTGGTTTTGGAATTGGATTTCATTATTGTAGTATTTTTGTGTATTGTTTTGTTGATTGATTAATAAATTCATAAACATTTTTTTTTTTTTAAATGACCGACAGGAATGCGAGAAACACTTTTTACTTCAACAGACTCTCGCACCATACCTGCCGTCAAAACTCTAAAGAACAACTGCACAGTTCCTGTCTTCACAATAAAAGCCCTGTTGCATCCTGGCTGCACTAACAAAATAAGAGTCTCAGAAATCTAGCGCACACAAGCTAGCAAGCAACGGAGTTTGCCGCCAATGTATTTCTTGCAAAGTGTATAAAAACGAGTATGGAAGCTGGACAA
Organism: Nerophis lumbriciformis; assembly: GCF_033978685.3. Lineage (NCBI taxonomy): Eukaryota > Metazoa > Chordata > Actinopteri > Syngnathiformes > Syngnathidae > Nerophis > Nerophis lumbriciformis. The sequence continues at coordinate 19,997,024 of NC_084578.2, read as the reverse complement.
ATAAGATGCCAAAAACCAATCACTTTCATGTGGTATTGGACAGAAAGGAGGACTTTTTTTCTCCTCCATTTGAAAATGCGGACGTTATCAATGCTACTGTCTGATTCCAATCAATGCAAGTTATCAGAATCAGGTAATACACCAACTTATATTCTTATCTTCATGAAAGGAAGGAATTTATATGTGTTAAACATGCTTGTATTATCATTAAACACCTTTAACTTGTTGACAAAAACGTCTCTTTCATAAATAAATTAATATAAATTAAATATATGAATGAGGTAGATCCCCTTGACTTGGTCAATTGAAAAGTAGCTTGCCTGCAGAAAAAAGTGTGGGCACCCCTGGTCTAGATAATGACAGGTAATAGTGGTAACTCATTTCTATAATGCATTGCGTTTTAAACAGATGTGCATCATGACAAGCCACACTTCTCTATTAAGACTGCGGAACGGAACAAGAACGATGGATATGGATGTAATTTATGGCCAAAAGACCAATAATGGAACAACTGACAAACACTTTGCTTGATTTACAAAAAGGAGTTTGCGTTTCACCCAAGCCGTAACTACCATGTCAACGCTAAGAACGCATTGGTTGGGCTTGCGTGTTTGCACTGTACAAGCAACCGTCAAGAGCCACTTTAATGACCAAAAACCACAAGCTCTGTGACAGTCTAAAGGATTATAAGGAAGAGGTTTTAACTCAAGTAAAATATGTTTCCATGATGAGAAAACCACTGTATGTCAGTGACGAACAATCATTTTTCAAATGCACTACAGAAACATTTTATTTTTCACAAAAAATGCCAATGGCTATATGGCTTCTAAGACGACACGATTTAATTATGTAGGATCCAAGTGCAGTATCTCTTGGTTGTACTATTCTTACTGTACTGTATTTAGAAGTCAAAATAAAGGGTTATTCAAAAGAATGAGTTAAAGGGGAACTGCACTTTTTTTCTTTTTGAAATTTTGCCTATCGTTCACAATCCTTATGAGAGACATGACGATAGATGTTAATTATATTTTTTGAATTGTAAATATGAAATATATTTGATCAAAAGTCAGCTTAAAAAAAATATCCAAACACCTCCATTGAGGTTTTATATACATGATGTAAAGATCATCAGGACTCCTCTTCCTCCTATCCGGGAAATCGCAAAAAGTCGCTGCCTGACCAGGGCTCAGAAAATCTGTAGAGACTCCTCCCACCCACACCAAGGACTGTTTTCACTGCTGGACTCTAGAAAGAGGTTCCGCAGCCTCCGTAGCAGAACCTCCAGGTTCTGTAACAGCTTCTTCCCTCATTCCATAAGACTCTTGAATGCATCAAAATATTTCACTCAGTTCCTCCCCAAAAAACGGATTAACTCGCTGGACTATAAAGACAATATAACATACATCCATAAACGTGGATGCATATGAAAAAGTGCAATATATTTATCTGTACAGTAATCTATTTATTTATATCTGCACCTTATTGCTCTTTTATCCTGCACTACAACGAGCTAACGCAACAAAATTGTGTTCTTATCTGTACTGTAAAGTCCACATTTGAATGACAATAAAATTAAGTATAAGTATATATGCAATGTAGTAACAAACACATTTATAATAAGATTTAATATTTACGTATTTTGACCATTTTAAGCATACGCGGCCCATTAATTTCAAACACGCATCACAAGGTTTGCTTTTTTTTTTCCCTTTCATCACTGATTATTACTCACTGCAGACTTTATGAGAGCCAACAAACATAATAAAACATCACTTACTGTACAAGGTCTGCCAGCATTAGGATGCCGACTGCTTGGATGTTCACATATTCCCATTTAGATAAAGGATGACCGTAATCCTCACAAAAAAACGGGGTGGTGGACCAGGCATCTTTTTGTCTCGTTCTCGCCATTTCCGGGTCCTAAGTGGCTGTCAGTAGTGTGCCAACTCGTCGGAATATGTCCTCAGACTTATTCTGTCCAGGTGAGATGCATTATTTATGAACTACAATAAACTTTCAGGGAGCAAGGAAGCAAGGAAACACCTCACCAGTCGATCACACCGAAATTGTACACAGCCTTGGGATCACAGTTTGTCTGCGTTAGCGCTGATGATAACATTATCACTAATACTTGGTTAATATTTAAATAAGGAAATGTAAATGGAGTATTGTTGGCGATTTTTGAATGGTTATTTATTGGATTTTATGGGCGAATACTTGGATTTTTCAATTGCTTTTCCCTATTAAAATATTGCATTATGAAATCGATTCATTCTTTTTGAATAACCCTGTACTGTTCTAAACACCTGCAATTTTAGTTTATAGCCTCTGTCAGAGGAACTGCAACAACATGTAAGAGACTATGCAAAGACACATATAAATCATATTAATGTGTGGAGCAGTGGCATGCGGTTCATTTGGTGCCTGGGCCTTCAGTACCACCACTTTCATGTCGCAATTATACAAACTATCAATAATATACCAAAAAAACGCAAGGCGTGGCAGAACGGAGGGAGAGGTACAGTATTTTGCATACTTGGGATGGAAACCATTATTCGGAAAGCAAGAAACCCAGTTAACCCTTAAAAAAAACACCAAACCTTTACATTACAACATCACCTGGAATCAGTATTTATGTAATGATACTACAAAAATATGGAACCAGAACACTGCCAGTAAGATTGGGTATTGGAAAAAAAATGACACTGTAAAAAAAGTTGTATTGGCACCGAAACAAGTTTTTGGCAACAAATTAAATACAAACGTTGAAAAAATACAATATTTTTGCTGGATGTTTTCGATGCCAATATTAACATTTTTGTACACTTGTATAGTTTTTGTGTGTTTTAAAGGCACCTGTGGGTGGTGCTTTAAATAAGTTTACCCGAAAGCAGTTTTACTGGACTTGGGCATGCAAGTAAAACACCGTAGAAGAACAAAAGGAGGACCGAGGGCGTCTAAACTAAGTAAATAAAAGCTTCAACATATGAAATGATGAAGCAAAAGTAGGTTTTACATTTATCGTGAGTAGGCCTGTATGTGTTGCTGTCGGCAGATTCATCTCCTGCTCAGAGAATAAATCTTGTATTTGTAAACACGATACAGTGACCTACTTTATTACTCTTTGACTACTTTGTAAAGCACTCTGGTCAACATCTGTGACGACCGGGGCGCATGGTGGTGCGGGGTTTCGTCCTCCCAGGATGCAACGGACTTCGGACACAGCGTGAAGGTAAAAGAAAATATTTATTTACGGAATAAATCAGAAGGAACAAAGAAAAGGGTGCTCATAGCACATAAGGTAAAAACTAAGGATGGCTAGCGTGGGAGCTAGCGAGTAACAGAGCCTAGCGTGGAAGCTAGCAGGTACAGAGCAAGAACAAAAGTCGTCTACTGTTGCAAAAAGCAAACTAGGAAGCAAGACAGAATGACAGGGAAGGCAGGCTTAAATAATAATGTCAGTGATGACAAACAGGTGCGCGTCGGGAACACACACGACAGGTGAAAATAATAAGCAGCCATGGCAACAAACTCAGGTGTACAAAACAGGCACTCAAGGAGTCCAAAACTAACAAAAAACACAAGTACCTTGAAAACGTAAACAAAAATATGATCCGGGCAGCGGATCATAACAACATCGTTACTTTCACAATTGGTTTTATATGCAGTTGATTTCAGCACTAAGAGGTTATTAGAACATATTTCTATATAATAATATATTTTGATGAGCTTCAAGCACACCTGTGAAGTGAAAACCATTTCAGGTGACTATTGAAGCTCATCGAGAGAATGCCAAGAGTGTGCAAAACAGTAATCAGAGCAAAGGGTGGCTATTTTGAAGAAATTGGAATACAAAACATGTTTTCAGTTGTTTCACCTTTTTTCTGTTACGTACATAACTCCACATGTGTTCATTCATAGTTTTGATGCCTTCAGTGACAATCTACAATGTAAATAGTCAAGAAAATAAAGAAAACACATTGAATGAGAAGGTGTTTCCAAACTGTTTGGCCTGTACTGTAAATACAGTATTCATTTTGTAACTACATTTTAATATTAGCCTTTAGAGTTTTACAGGTTTGGCCAGCATTCGATTCCAGCATGGTACAAATAAATGCTTTCTGTACGGGACATGTTTGAACACTGTGGCAGCAGTGCAGCGCTGACACTCCCAAAGCAACATGTTTAAATTTGTTTTTATCTACAGGGCTACACATTATTACCTGTTTTGGTCAAATCATCAACATTAGAGGAGTGCCAGAAATGTATATACCTAATTTGATATTAGGTCAACATCAGTGGCAATTGCTCCAAGACTGCAAGGGAAGCTCAGATTCCCCTAAAATGTAAGCAAATAAGTGGTAAAAAATGTACTTTTGTGTTCACATTTATTTACTAACTAGGTGCTAAAACGTTGCATGGTTCATTTATGTTCGTTTAATAATGCATTGTCTCAAACTAATGTTAATGTTTCTTGGTGTTAAGATTTTAGACATGTTTTGAAATACTGATCTTGCATATCAAATTCTGCTATTAATTTCTGTCACATTTTCCACCTTTGGAAGAGTCAGTAGTTGGATAAATGCTCGGCTTTGTCCCGCCCACAGACGCAGAGCCTCTCTACAGTATCTCCTCTCTGGTCAACAAAAGCACCATGAAAATTCTAGCGGGAACTCTCATTCAACCTTTTTTCGATTCCAAACATCCCAGAACAAGCTAGTCAGGTTACTTCTAGACCTCCACCCCCGATCACACCTCACTCCTACCCACTTCTCCAAAGTGGGCTGGCTCAGGGTGGAGGACAGAGTAAAACAACTTGCACTGAACCATCCATCCATTCATCCATCCATCTTCTTCCGCTTATCCGAGGTCGGGTCGCGGGAGCAGCAGCCTAAGCAGGGAAGCCCAGACTTCCCTCTCTCCAGCCACTTTGTCGAGCTTCTACCGGGACAAACATGACACAAACCTCCCTAATTGTTATAAAGCACACTGTTTATATTAAACATGCTTCACTGATTCGAGTATTTGGCGAGCGCCGTTTTGTCCTACTAATTTTGGCAGTCCTTGAACTCACCTTAGTTTGTTTACATATATATCTTTCTGCGACTTTCTAGGACGTGTTTTATGCCGCTTCTTTTTCTGTCTCATGTTGTCCACCAAACTTTTAACGTTGTACATGAATCCACAAAGGTGAGTTTTGGAGTTTTGTTGATGTTATTGACTTGTGTGGAGTGCTAATCAGACATATTTGGTCACTGCATGACTGCAAGATCTGAGAACGACTAGCCTAAATGCTAACATGCTATTTAGGCTAGCTATATGTACATATTGCATCATTATGCCTCATTTGTTGCTATATTTGAGGTCATTTAGTTTCCTTTAAGTCATATTAATTCAATTTATATCTCATGACACACTATCTGTATGTAATATGGCTTTTCATTTTTTGCGGCTCCAGGCAGATTTGTTTTTGTATTTTTGGTCCAATAAGGCTCTTTCAACATTTTGGGTTGCCGACCCCTGCCCTAAAGTCTTCACAAAGGCAAAATGCATTTCTTCCATGATATTTTTAACCTTTTACCCAGTAATACCCGTAGTTTGGGGACCCCCGGACTATAGCGTCCGATTACAATGGCGGACTCGCGCAAAGCTCTTCGGGTAAAACTTTACAATATATGGAGATATGCACTGACATCACCAATTGGAGAGAAAAAAAACGTCACAGGATGGTGAAATTCCCGACGGCTTGTTTGGATGAAGTATTAAGGAAGGCAAGATTGTTTTAAAAACATCTCTGCCATGCCTCCATGGTTTGATTTCACATTTTTGGAACTTCTGCAGATCCCAAGTACACAAAAACAGGTAGCAAAAGGTAAGAAATTATGCCTTTGCATATTATGTCCTTTTTAAATTCAAAAACCTAGTTAAGGCTTCAACCTTTGTCATTCAATAGTTATTTTTTAGTGCAAGTGGGCCTTTCAAGAGTCTTGTGTATGGGGCACATAATTTGGTGCTATGCCCCTGTGTATGTATGTGTGTGTCGTAAATGTACAGGTGTTATAAAGTATCAACATATCTGTGTAAAAATAACTATATACAGTATGCTATAGCCACACGTATTTCCAGAGACAAAGTTCAATTGGCCATGTTAGAAGATGTGTTTGACTCCAAGTCACTTACAGTATAATATTGATTGTCTGAGCCACATTGCTTCTTGTTCAAATAATTAAAAAAAATACTTCCCAAAATATCAACATCAAAACCTTGTACTGAGTGTCACTAAAGTCTGCACACATACAGTAGAAAAAATGCATTTCTTCCATGATATTTTTAACCTTTTACCCAGTCAGAATAATAATAAATGAGCCTACTATAGTAGGCGAAGTACACTTTTTAATAATTTGCTTAATGCTGATTTTCTATAAACATTTAATTTTTGAATTAAAAAAAGTGACTTTGAAGGCTTCAAATCTAAAATGTAATTACTAACATTTGTGATGCAAGATTGAATGAACTTGATTGATTGAAATAACTCCCGACTTCAGGTGCACTTTGGTGGTGTGTTCACAAAATTTTGATTTCCACAAAGTCAGTATTTGGGGACTTACGGTAACAATGGGTTGACTTTCGGAAAAATGTCAAAAACAAAAAAATCCAAGCTATGCATTTGTGTGCATCCGTCATATAATGTCAGGTGATCCAATGTGTTCCAGTGTGCGTACGTAGGCGAGGGAGAAAGATAAAACAGGAGGGAAAGACAGAGCGAAGTATGAAAGGAATGAAGAGTAAGATCAGGCTGGCAGGTCTGTGCAGACACAGCATGCGCAATGAACTGCAGGTGAGGTAGCAGAAACAGCCTGGGGACACATCTTTGTCTCTGCATCCACACAGAAAACTGGCGACTGATTAAATACTTGGCATGCCTTGAAAAAAAACTTTGATGATTTGCCACTTAATAAAGCTGACTTGACTTAACCTGACCCAGCCATTGACAATGAGTCTTTCCAAATACCTGCAACATTAAAGTATTTTGAGTTCATCTACGGCAAGGCACTCATTCAGGGGGTGACTACAAATATACCGTTATTGACTCATCTGTCTTTAAAGTATAACACCATGATAAATGGTGAAAAGCCAAAAAAATAACATTTTGCTAGTTGGGATTGAGAAAGAGCAATGGCGAGCATTGCAAAAGTCAAAATACATAATGGCGATAATTATTATTATTATACTAATTGTAGGTGTGGATGGGTGTTGCAATCAGTTATCCAGACTCTGACAACAACACCGCAGGCAAACAAATACTTGCAGGGAGCAACAGGTAGACGAGATAGAGAGAGACAGGGGGAAAGATAACAGTATACATTTCGGCCATTCAGTCAATTGCACGACTGTTATGGAGAGTTAATGAACTGTCAAGTTTCATCTGACAAATGGATTTATGAGCGGTTGAATGTACTGACAGGTAGAGAAAGGGAGTGCACCATTACCATTACTTCTGACGAAGGCATCAGTGCTGTGTGTCTGTCTGCAGGGGCGTTGAAAGTGGGGACGCTGTACCGAGGCCCCAAGCACAGGGGGGGGCCGTAGGTTTTTGTAAAGTTTAAAAACATTTTTCAGTAATTTAAAGTTATACACATTTCGTAATACAATGTCAATATAAAATAAATACAGCCTTGAAAGCTCAATAAGGTAGCCTGAATTAAAATAAGAACGTCTAACTACTTACACCCCCTACCAAAAGTGGAAAAATGGTTCCTTCCACCTGGATAGGGCAAAACTAACTTCACTCGACACAGACGTCATAACGTCATCAAAGCTCACATTGAAGCATTCACACACAGCACCAACATTTTGGAAGAAAGATGAGGCATACTTGCCAACCTTGAGACCTCCGATTTCGGTAGGTGGGGGCGTGGTCAGGGGTGGAACAGGGGCGTGGTTGAGGGCGGGGGCGTGGTTAAGAGGGGAGGAGTATATTGACAGCTAGAATTCACCAAGTCAAGTATTTCATACATATATATATATATACATACATATACATATATATATATATATATATATATATATATATATATATATATATATATATATATATATATATATATCTACATCCTGAAAATATGCAAACAAAACTGTGTTTGGATAATTGATACTTCAAACTTGCATAAATACATTTTAAGGAATATAACATAACTTGGCTTCTGAGAGCTTCAAAATGTAATGAATAAAATGCTAAAGTTGTTGATAAACAAGCAATTATTGTAATAATTAAATATGGTCATTTTAAATGAATTATTATGATAATTTAAAATTAATTATTTAAAATATGTTTATTTTAATGTATAATTCTATGGCTGGATGTAATAAGGAGTCAGAAAAAATACAAATAAAAATACAATTAATTTTGATGTTTTTAGCAAAATATAGTAAAAATGTATTTATTTATTTATTTATTTTTTTTAATTAATACATATATTTATTTTTAGGTAAGATAAACATAATAATACAATTTATCTCTCGTCTGGATGATTTAGTTCTTGTCACCCTGTTGTCCGTCTGTCATACAGAAAAGGCTGTCCTCACTCAGGTCCGCATGGAGCTGGAGGGGGCGTGGCCTCCAGCTCCGCCTGAAAATCGGGAGATTTTCGGGAGAATATTTGTCCCGGGAGGTTTTCGGGAGAGGCGCTGAATTTCGGGAGTCTCCTCGAAAATTCAGGAGGGTTGGCAAGTATGGGATGAGGTGATAGAAGAAGGGTGTTATGCCTTGGCGAGAATGAGGACTAAGGTGCAGAAGGGGGACAATTGACACAGGCTTTATTTAAACAGTTTTCTTTGAAATCTCTTTGAACAGAGTGATTAAAACAAAGCGGCTACAGAATCTAGCTTTGATACAATAGAGTAACAAAAGACATATAGGCATAAGGCCATAAACGGAAAATCACTCCATAGGGAGGAAAAAGGCAATAGCAAAATTACACACGGATCTAATAACAAAAAAAAACAACAATCTATGATTAGCTACAAAAAGGTAAATAAATCATGCAGAGGAGACAAGAAACTATAAACAGAAAGTACGCTATAAAGAGCTGAGATAACTACAAGCTAGTGATGGGTCCGGCAACACCGATGCATCGGCGCATGCGTCGAGCTCATAGAGCAAAACCCTGTGTCGGTGCGCGTACCGCTTTTGGAAAGTCACGTGACCGATCATGAGCTGTTTTGGTCACGTGACCGATACGCGAACTGTGTCGCACTGACGCCTCCTCTGTGCCCTGTGAGCGTGTCTTTTCTACAGCCGGAGTAATAATAACTAAGAGAAATCGTCTAAAATGTAATACGTCGGAAAAACTTTTCTTTTTTTTTTTTTTATAAAAATGTATAAAAAAAATAAAATTAAAAAAATTCCCAGTCCACAATCATCCACAACACGTTCTCTTAGATTTCCATGTTATGATACATGTTCACATTATTTATTGACTGTATCTAAAAAAGATAACAATATATTTTTATTTAAATGAAGATATGCAATAATCCTAAATGAAATACAATGACTTGGTTTATATTATTGTATATACTAGGGCAGGGGTCACCAACGCGGTGCCCGCGGGCACCAGGTAGCCCGTAAGGACCAGAGGAGTTGCCCGCTTGCCTGTTCTAAAAATAGCTCAAATAGCAGCACTTACCAGTGAGCTGCCTCTATTTTTTAAATTGTATTTATTTACTGGCAAGCTGGTCTCGCTTTGCTCGACATTTTTAAATCTAAAAGAGACAAAACTCAAATAGAATTTGAAAATCCAAGAAAATATTTTAAAGACTTGGTCTTCACTTGGAATAAGCGGTAGAAATGGATGGATGGATGGATGGGTCTTCACTTGTTTAAATAAATTAATTTATTTTTTACTTTGCTTCTTATTACTTTTAGAAATACAATTTTAGAGAAAAAATACAACCTTAAAAATGATTTTAGGATTTTTAAACAAATACACCTTTTTACCTTTTAAATTTATTCCTTATCTTTCCTGACAATTTAAATCAATGTTCAAGTAATTTTTTGTTTTATTATTGTAAAGAATAATAAATATTTTAGCTTCTGGTTTTTCAACGAATAATATTTGTGAAATATTTCTTCAAACTTACTATGATTAAAATTCAAAAAAATTATTCTGGCAAATCTAGAAAATCTGTAGAATCAAATTTAAATCTTATTTCAAAGTATTTTGAATTTCTTTTAAAATTGTTGTTCTGGAAAATCTAGAAGAAATACTGATTTGTCTTTGTTAGAAATATAGCTTGGTCCAATTTGTTAAATATTCTAACAAAGTGCAGATTGGATTTTAACCAATTCAAAACATGTCATCAAAATTCTAAAATGTATCTTAAACAGGACAAATTACTAATGATGTTCCATAAATTATTTTTTTTATCTTTTCAAAAAGATTCAAATTAGCTAGTTTTTCTCTTCCTTTTGTCGGTTGAATTTTGAATTTTAAAGAGTCGAAATTGAAGATAAACTATGTTTCAAAATTTTATTTTAATTTTTTTCATGTTTTCTCCTCTTTTAAACCATTCAATTAAGTGTTTTTTTCATCATTTATTCTCTACAAAAAACCTTCCGTAAAAGGAAAAAAAAATGTATGACGGAATGACAGACAGAAATACCCATTTTTTTATATATATAAATTTATTTATTTAGCTATTCTTGTTTAAATCACACTTACGTGTAACTTACAAATGACAATATATTTATTTATTTAAGTGTGTATCAAACTGGTAGCCCTTCGCATTAATCAGTACCCAAGAAGTAGTTTTTGGTTTCAAAAAGGTTGGTGACCCCTGTACTAGGGCATAAAATCAGTGTCAGTTGAGTCGGTCCATAGGTTGCCTGTAGGGATTTTTAATGTCCAGCAGATGTCAGTATTTAGTGACACAGTATCGACACAGTATCAATACAGTTTTGCAATGTGTCGAAACGCTTCATGACGCCTCATCAACCCATCACTACTACAAACTAAAGCGCTCCAAGAGGAGGAAAAAAGGAAGGCAAGGCACTATGAAATAACACACAAAAAAAACTTGACCAAAAACTTTAGCAAACGAAAATCACTCTTTCTCAGAGGAAACAAAGAAATCAATAAATAAGGCGAGGCAATACTTAGCAACTTGGTTCGAGACTGTGGACGAAGGCTGGAGGTACGTGATGAGACGATATACTCTGGCACAAGACAAGAGGAGGAAGAGACATTTATACACATGAGGGAGGGTGACACAGGTGGGCACAATCAGGCAATCAGGAGAGACATCAGACCAGTGAAACGGGAGGAAAAGCAAGTTACCTGAAACGAGAGGGAGAGTTAACCTTTCAAAATAAAACAGGAAATGACAAGACAACATGAAACCAGACGAAACCCAGACAAGACTTCACCCAGGTGTGACAAAGGGTAAAACCATAAAAACCCAGCAGGCACAAGACATTGATACAACATTGATTATACATACATGTTTTTTTTAAAACTGACTTTGAAACAATGTGCAAAATAGTTGTATTTGTAAACCAAGACGACGTTGGTGTCCAACATTGGATCCCTGTTGTTGGTTGGGAGATGACCAAATTTTAAAGTTCAAACCAACGTCACAACATCACAGTGAATAAACGTAGTCAAAAAGCATGTTGTTTCAACGTTGTATTTGTTTTGTAGAGTATTGGTTTGGAAACGACCAAAATTCAATGGTCAAATCAATGACAGAACCCGACATTGATTAAACGTCGTAAAAAAAGCATGTTGTTTCAACGTTACGTTTGAGTTGCTCAACGTCGCGAGCTAATTCAACAAGTTCTCAACGCTGTTTTAAAGGGGAACATTATCACCAGACCTATGTAAGCATCAATATATACCTTGATGTTGCAGAAAAAAGACCATATATTTTTTTAACCGATTTCCGAACTCTAAATGGGTGAATTTTGGCGAATTAAACGCCTTTCTATTATTCGCTCTCGGAGCGATGACGTCACAACGTGACGTCACATCGGGAAGCAATCCGCCATTTTCTCAAACACCGAGTCAAATCAGCTCTGTTATTTTCCGTTTTTTCGACTGTTTTCCGTACCTTGGAGACATCATGCCTCGTCGGTGTGTTGTCGGAGGGTGTAACAACACGAACAGGGACAGATTCAAGTTGCACCAGTGGCCCAAAGATGCGAAAGTGGCAAGAAATCGGACGTTTGTTCTGCACACTTTACCGACGAAAGCTATGCTACGACAGAGATGGCAAGAATGTGTGGATATCCTGCGACACTCAACGATAAAGTCAAAGAAATCTGCCGCCAGACCCCCATTGAATCTGCCGGAGTGTGTGAGCAATTCAGGGACAAAAGACCTCGGTAGCACGGCAAGCAATGGCGGCAGTTTGTTCCCGCAGACGAGCGAGCTAAACCCCCTGGATATCTTGGCTCACACCGTCCCTTATGCTACCGAAGATGATCAAGAGAAGAATATCGACCCTAGCTTCCCTGGCCTGCTGACATCAACTCCAAAACTGGACGGATCAGCTTTAGGGAAAAGACAGCGAATGAGGGTATGTCTACAGAATATATTAATTGATGAAAATTGGGCTGTCTGCACTCTCAAAGTGCATGTTGTTGCCAAATGTATTTCATATGCTGTAAACCTAGTTCATAGTTGTTAGTTTCCTTTAATGCCAAACAAACACATACCAATCGTTGGTTGGAAGGCGATCGCCGAATTCGTCCTCGCTTTCTCCCGTGTCGCTGGCTGTCGTGTCGTTTTCGTCGGTTTCGCTTGCATACGGTTCAAACCGATATGGCTCAATAGCTTCAGTTTCTTCTTCAGTTTCGTTTTCGCTACCTGCCTCCACACTACAACCATCCGTTTCAATACATGCGTAATCTGTTGAATCACTTAAGCCGCTGAAATCCGAGTCTGAATCCGAGCTAACGTCGCTATACCTTGCTGTTCTTTCCGCCATGTTTGTTTGTGTTGGCATCACTGTGTGACGTCACAGGAACATGGACGGGTTTATATAACGATGGTTAAAATCAGGCACTTTGAAGCTTTTTTTAGGGATATTGGGTGATGGGTAAAATTTTGAAAAAAACTTCGAAAAATAAAATAAGCTACTGGGAACTGATTTTTAATGGTTTTAACCCTTCTGAAATTGTGATAATGTTCCCCTTTAATGTCTTGTGCCTGCTGGGAAAGAAGTTATGTGTAAGTATCACTCTTGCATCTCATTGCCTATAACTGTGGCGCGTTCAAGGAAACTGGAGTAAAGTTAGAAACAGAGGTGTCACAAGTTTTTAAAGACAGGGAACAGGTGCGCGGGGGGCCTAAGCTCGAGACAATGCACTAATATTATTAAAAGCATAATATTAATGATGTATTATTTAAATTCGTAGTACCTATTGATGATAATCCTATGTGAATAAGATCATTTTCAGAGTTAAAGGGAAACTTGGCAGATCTATGGTAAAAAGTAAATAGTTTGTGAATAATGACATGTTTTATGTTTATTTCAAACTATATTCTGGCCATTTTATATTGAATTTGTTGGGATTTGTTGTGTGTGTGTGTGTGTGTGTGTGTGTGTGTGTGTGTGTGTGTGTGTGTGTGTGTGTGTGTGTGTGTGTGTGTGTGTGTGTGTGTGTGTGTGTGTGTGTGTGTGTGTGGTAAAGGTACACCGGATTAGTTTTTCATCGACAATGACTTCTAAAAATGCACTTACCTTGGCTGTTTCTAATTCAATATTATCCTTTATGGTGTGTGTTTAACTCTTTACAATATCCAACTATACAGTATTTGTACGGATATATTTTGCTTGGTTTAAGTTTAGTGACAGTTCATGTATGTGCAGCTATATTTTTTTGGTGCCAAGTTCTCTCTCTACCGCATCCAGAAGATGCGTCAATCTCTACCTCAGAAAATTACATTTGTGTCAAAACAAAATACAATAGCTTGGACACATTACCAGAGGTGTGGACTCGAGTCACATGACTTGGACTCGAGTCAGACTCGAGTCATGAATTTGATGACTTTAGACTCGACTTGACAAAATGTAAAGAGACTTGCAACTCGACTTAGACTTTAACATCAATGACTTGTGACTTCACTTGGACTTGAGCCTTTTGACTTGACATGACTTGACATGACTTGCCACTTTCCCCAAAATCCAAAGCTTAAAAAGTTATTTGGGAGCGCTCCGTATTTTTCATTTTCTTCGTCTGTCTATCAGCGTGTTATTCCTGTCAGATGGTGTGTTGTCAGTACAACAGCCAATCAAATTAGATTTACGTTGTTTTCATCACGCAGCATTCATCCAATCAAATTGCAGGACAACCAATGAACAAGAGTTATCCAACAACGTGCCAGTGAGAAACAATTATGTTAAAGTTGGTTTCGTTCGGGTATAAAAACTACGACTTGGTCAACAAAAAACAAATTGCCGTATGCAAATCACGCAGTTCGAATATTACAGACGGAGACGCAACAACTTCCAACTTCGTTCGACATTTGAAGTTGCACAAAGAAGGGTAAGTTTTGAATGTAAGATAACGTTTATTGGCTAAGTAACGTGACTTTTATTTGCTGTGTAGTTAAATCAGTGAGGCTGCAAACTCACTGCTAACGTTATAACCATAGACATCTTATAAGTAGACGCAGCATACTGGCGCAGACGAGGCGCGTGGCCGCCATCTTGGAGTGGTGATCCGCTCCACTCAGTGCAATTAATTTGGCAGGAGCAATGAACTGTCAGCGCATTTAATTCATTTTACCTCACCGAATACCACTGATTTTCACCCCCTTTTTTGTCATACGTGTAGCTATGATAACAGACACATGTTTTGGCGTGTTTTATTATTCATAGTTTGCTTAACAGTAATATAATATTCTTATACGCTATAAGTGACCAGACGTCCGAGATCAAAACTGGGAATATAATTCCAGAGAAGGGGGAAAAAAACGGTAAACTATTTTTAAGTTGAAGAAACAATATGATTAGGTTATATATACATATGCGTGTATCCTACATAAACAATGTATGAATACATTAGATATCTATATATCTTAGGGACCTATAGACTGTATCTCTGTTGCTTCAGCAGCAGAGAGTTTATTCTGTCTTGACACTTTGTATTGATATTTTCTATTACATTCTTCCCTTAAATGATAATGTTTGCAGTGATTGTTTTATATGTATTATTTTATGTAAGTCGCTTTGGATAAAAGCGTCTGCCAAATACTTAAACATATATAAACACCTGAAAGTCTTCATATCAGCTAAAACCACCAATCTGTTTCACTGGATTCAGAATAAAACCAAATTCTGTTTAACCCAACAATGTTAGTATTTGAATATTGTTACTTGAAGACTGATTCCTGGTTACAATTATACTGTTAAGAAAGTATTGTCTTATACTTTGCCTAAAATGAGAATGCATCATAATCAGTAGTGGCTGGTGAATTTTGTTTTAGGTGGGGCTGAAAGTTTGTAAACCAAACCCCTGTAGGGGCGTCATCCTCCCCCAGAATATTTCTTTGTGATTTTCACATACAAATATTGAAGATCTTTGATCCTTCTCAACTCTGTGGTAATATTATTTTCATAAGATACAACCAATAGTACGTTAATGTTAAATCTCACTTGTGAAAAGTAATCCCCCGATTCCTATTTTCAACAGTCTGCTCATTTGAGCAGGAAAACGCTGAACCCCACCATCTTTGTTTTCTACCTGTCAACTGTCAGTTTCGGCTGCTCGCCGGCTCCTCATCAGCACTTCAAGATGGCGGCCAAATTGCTCACGTCACAGCAACCAATGCTGCGTCTACTTATAAGATGTCTATGGTTATAACGTCATTGCAAACACGGCAATATGTTGCGTCCACTGCAGTTTGCTACCTTATTCATACTTTTTGTCAAGTGATTTTTTTTAAGCAGGGTTTCATGAGGTACCTATACATAACGTTACGTTAGTCAATGTATCACACACAGTAACGTAACGTTCGTCAATGTATCACACACAGTAACATTACGTTAGTCAATGTATCACACACAGTAACGTAACGTTAGTCAATGTATCACACACAGTAACGTAACGTTAGACGGCAGTCAGCAGCACCGCGTACTTTAGCCACCTACAAAAAGACAAACATAGTCAAATAAAGGTCAGTTAAAATGTATACTATATTAAGAATATGTGTACATATTGCATAGGGTCCTGACATCTAAAAAGTACAACTCTGTTCATTGTTATGTTCATATATTTGTTATGTTTTTCATGTGTACGCACACATAAACACACATACAGTATGAGATGAGATCAATGAGATAAGGTAAGAACAGGATAGAAACTGCTGTGGAACTAGTTACAATGCAATATGCCATGGAAATACAATGTTAACCCTTTTGTGCAAATAAGTACAGTTGCACTTGTTTTTTTTCAAATGTGTTTATTCTGTAAAGGAATGAGTTACATGTTTAAAATGACTGGTTAATAGTGCTATTTTGAAGTGCAATGTCAGCACTATCTTTTTCCCTGCAATTTCAAATGCACTTGTTTTAATAAATAAATACAGCGTTTTAAAAGCATACACAATCTGTGTAAATATATTAGTCTGTGGTTAAATGACTTGAAAGGACTCGAAACTCAAAATGCAGGACTTGGGACTTGACTTGAGACTTTCCAGTCTTGACTTTGGACTTGACTCGGACTTGCCCTGTCTTGACTCGGGACTTGACTCGAGACTTGAGGGTAAAGACTTGGGACTTACTTGTGACTTGCAAAGCAATGACTTGGTCCCACCTCTGCACATTACATATATCATCCATGTATGAAATAAATAACTTTGGACCAAGCATTGAATCTTGTGGGACCCCAAATGTATCCCTCAGAAGCTTACATTGTTAATGATTTAACTTGACCTATTCTCTAAATATTTGTTTAGCAATTTTTATCTAATACTACCATTGTGGTAGATTTATGACATATAACCTGTATTGATATTCACGTGATATTGTTTGTGTTTCAATGAAGTTATCAAGTGCACAGTTTAAAAGTACAACCATTGATGGCCATCACTTTAACACCTCATCGATATGCCATTTGTCAAACGTTTTTCCCTCCAATATCAATCAATCAATCAAAGTGTACTTATTTAGCCCTAAATCAAAAGTGTCTCAAAGGGCTGCACAAGCCACAACAACATCCTCGGCTCAGATCCCACATCTGGGCATCAAGAAAAAACTCAACCCAATGGGATGACAATGAGAAACCTTGGAGGGGACCGCAGATGTTCTGCTCAGAAAAGACACGGCAGATCAACTGGTCTAAAAGAGGGGGCCATATTTAAAGGCTGGAGTTTTAAGATGGGACTTAAATGCTTCTACTGAGGTAGCATCTCTAACTGTTACCGGGAGGGCATTCCAGAGTACTGGAGCCCGAATAGAAAACACTCTATAGCCCGCAGACTTTTTTGGGGCTCTGGGAATCACTAATAAGCCGGAGTTCAATAGTATTTCAATCCTTCTTGCCAGTTGCAGCATTTCAGTTACGCACCCACAACTGTTTTGTTAATGTCATTATTTATATTAGTCACCATTAATCATTACCTCCCCTGGTGAAGGCTGTTTGTGTACTAATGAGAACTTGTTTGCTGTTTTGGCCCACTTTGTTGGTAATAAAACACCTGCAGGGATTTTCGGTGGTGGTTTCTTGATTCGTCTCGCAAGTGCACAAGCTGATTTTGACTGTGCAGTCCTTGCTAAACTTGTTATGGACTGTAAACCAGGGGACCCCAACCATTTTTACACCAGGGACCGGTTTAATCAGTGTTGGGACTAACGCGTTACAAAGTAACGCGTTACTGTAACGCCGTTAGTTTCGGCGGTAACTAGTAATCTAACGCGTTATTTTTTTTTATTCAGTAATTTAGTTACCGTTACTACATGATGCGTTACTGCGTTATTTTACGTTACTTTTGATGTAGTATCGGCTAGAAACAGAAGCGCTACGGTGTCGTTCTTCTGAATCTTCCTCTGTCACAAGCCGGAGAGAAGAAAAGAGGCACGGTCTATGTGTGTGTGGGTGTGTGTGTGTGTGTGTGTGGGGGGGGGGGGGGGGAGAGGCACACATGTTGTTGGCACGTTCAGTCCACACACAGCGTGGTCATGGCGAGCGCAATAACGGAGGAGCTTGAACGCCCCCGCCATTGAATCGGTGTGTTTATAAGTGCAGACTCGGTTGTGCAAAACGAGGGTTTTAAACACATGCTGAACGTGCTTGAACCACGTTACGACATCCCGTCGCGCACCCACTTCAGCAATAAGATTGTGCCATATCTTTATGAGCAGGAGAAGAATAAAGTTGTGGATGAACTATCCCGAGCATCAGCTGTTGCGCTCATGACAGACGGGTGGACGTCCAGCGGAACTATAAGCGCTCACTTCATCACAGCAGACTGGGAGATGAGAAGACACGCCCCCTCTACGAGAGTCACCTTGCGCAGGTACTGACACAAGCAGTGGAGGACTGGAAGATAAAGATATCCCAGTCACACGTGATAATGCCAAAAATCAAATAATTACAGAGAATGAGGCAGGACTGGGACCACAGATAGGTGCTTTGCACATGTAGTGAATTTGGCATCACAGAAGGGAATCTCAGTCAATAGGATGGAGCGCCTCTTTGGGAGGATCAGGAAGGTTTCTTACTTCCACCCAAGCACAACAGCTGCTCATGTGCTTAAGACAAAGCAAGAAATGCTAAATCTGCCTGCTCATACATGATGTCCCAACGAGGTGGAACTCCACTTATGATATGTTGGAGCAGCAGGCAGCTATATACTCTGCATTGACCCACAACACCCTGAAGACAAATGTCACCCTGTCTGATGATGATGTGAGAGTGGCAGATGAGGTCCTCCAGGTGCTTAAATCCCTCAAAAGTGTTCCATCTCTACTAAGCACTGAAACTTCACCATCTGTGTCAATGATCCTGCCACTGAAAACAAGTATTCTACAATCCATGGCTCCAAGTGTGGAAGACAGCAGCATCACTCTAGATGTCAGGTTTTATTTCACTACCTATGTTTCAAGGAAGATGATGTTTCTTCTTATGTTGCACTTAAACTTGTTTTTTATTAATGGTCATTGGTCCAAGTTTAAAGAAAGGAGGAATGCCTTTTTATGTTGCACTGTTTTTCATTAATTATGTTAAAAGGAAAATAAAAATGCATGTCAAGTTGATCAACAGATTGTATTATTCTCCAGTGCAATAACAGTACTGAAATGAAGACAAAAAGGGCATTAATGGGAGCTTTAAAAAAAAAAGAAGAAAAAAAGAAGTAACTAAATAGTTACTTTTCACAGTAACGCATTACTTTTTGGTGTAAGTAACTGAGTTAGTAACTGAGTTACTTTTGAAATAAAGTAACTAGTAACTGTAACTAGTTACTGGTTTTCAGTAACTAACCCAACACTGGGTTTAATGTAGGCGTTATTTTCACGGACCGGTCTTCCACGTGTGGATGATAAATATAGTAAATAAGTGCATGAAAATTTAATAAATGAAAAAAAGTCTTTGCAAACCAGCTCTCCATAGGCTGTTTTTTGGCTTTAGTATCTGATGGGTTATAGGTGATACATCATATCCAAAGACAAGAGCATGGATATATGATAAAGCTAGAAATACTTGCCATCAATTCCAATATATTTCTATGGATGTATATTTCCATTTTAAAAGTTATTCATACTTTGTCTGATATTTCATACTTAGGTACACTAATGTTAGCTTTTTTTGGTCCAATTTTCTATGCGTAAATACATCTTTTATTGCTAACTACTTGTGTAATAGGACTATGTGCAATAATACCAGCACTTGAACTTACTAGGCCAAAGGAGATGTGTATTTTCTTCCTTCAACACAATTATTATATGCAACAACTTAGCACTTCTCCATCTGCCTTATGCATCCCTGAGCTTAGGTCATCAACCTGCCGTGGACTACAGATGGAACCAAGCTTTTAGCTACGATTTGGCACCTTTGCATTTTATATCTTTATTCAGGTGCATTGTCCCATGTAACAAAGTTGTAAAAAATATAGAAAATGGTGACTTCCTATCAGAAGTTTTATAATACATCTATGAACAAGCTAATTGGTGTGTCTGGAGAAAATGCGGTTGGTTATAAATCATTTGATGTCTCTGTGCGGTCCGGTAGAAAATGCATCACAGACTGGTGGTTGGGATTCATTGGTCTAAGCCTCTCGTTTTAGGTAAAAATCTAAAGTGCTTGTCACTTGTTGGACAGTCCATCCAGGAATCAAAACAATTAAAGACAAGACAAAACGAGGAAGGTCAGAAAGGTTCACGGACCGCGGCCAAAAAAAATTGATTTCAAATCACCATGGAGGCGTCCAGGATGCATCTATACTAGATGCTCGATGCGATGCGAAGGAGCAGTGGCTCTACACTTAGCTCCTCCTGTTTTGCTAATACTATTTGCAATGGATACGTTTTGCATATTTGTGAATAGTAGTTAGATTGGTATAGAACAGGGATTCTTAACCTTCTTGACCTTGGGCCCCAACGTTTCCACTACAGAGTGGTCAGTGGCCCACTCAAATACTAACAATGAATTAGTCATCTTACTCTTGAATTTAATGGCATTCAGTAATTACATCTAATCTACTTACAGTTTATCAGGATCAACTTTGTCAAATGATATGAAACCATGTGATTAAGTCTTAGGTCAGGCTGATTACAAAATAAATACTAATCAACTATACTGCAAAAGAAGGCAGTCATAAAAAATAATGAAAAATAAGTTACATACAATAACATTGCTAAAATAAATCAATTTTAACTATGCATCCATCCATCTTCATGCGCTTATCCGAAGTCGGGTCGCACCCTAAACAGAGAACCCCAGTCTTCCCTCTCCCCA
Source organism: Nerophis lumbriciformis (assembly GCF_033978685.3). Taxonomy (NCBI): domain Eukaryota; kingdom Metazoa; phylum Chordata; class Actinopteri; order Syngnathiformes; family Syngnathidae; genus Nerophis; species Nerophis lumbriciformis. Next base: position 19,976,065 of record NC_084578.2, on the reverse strand, counting down.
GTTATTATTGTCCAGCTCTTCCCGGGGGATCCAACGGCGTTCCCAGGCCAGTTGGGAGACATAGTCTCTCCACAGTGTCCTGAGTCTTCCCCGTGGTCTCCTACAAGTCGGACGCGACCTAAACACTTTCCCAGCGAGGCGTTCTGGGGGCATTCTGACGATATGCCGGAACCATGCACCTCATCTGGCTCCTATCGATGTGGAGGAGCAGCTGCTTTACTCTGAGCTCCTCCCGAATGACAGAGCTTCTCACCATATGTCTAAAGGGAGATGGGGTGGTCAATAAAAATAAAAACAGATTATTCACTTTAGTCATAATTTTTGCGCTTAAGAAACGTAGATGACTTTAGCCCCAGACTTCTTCCGTTTGTTTTATATTGTCATTACTGCCACAAGTGGTGTTAGAGTGTATTACAACTGAGTACCAATGCGGTCCATACAAATCACAGCTGAGAAACATATTTTTGTCGGCCCTCTAGGGGGTACCTGCAGCCCAACAATGGGTTCTATGATTAACTACATTCCTGCATAAAAAAGATAAACAGAAGTAAACAATTTTATATTACTTAAAAGTAAACTGTTTTTGTTGAGTAAAATTCTACCCAAACCTTTAATAGAGTCAAATAAAATAAGGCAACACGAGAAGTATCCCACACTTCTCTTTTGTAAAGTAAATGTGTACAACAGATTTGGGCATCTACATCCACAAAATGATTTGCCCGAGCGGCTGTACAGAACAGATTTAAAAAAAAGAAAATATATTTTAGATTTTTTTAAATTGATTAAGAATAGTTAAAAATAAGAATTGCGATTCATTCGAAACTTGTTTTTTTTGACACTCCTACAACAAACACTATCAATCTTACAGATTCATGGCTGTACGACCGTACTAGTTCAGTTTAAATTGTAGCCAAACCTTTTCCTTGAAGATGTGTCTAAATAACATGTTTGGGTTTTTTTTCTTACTTTTTGACCATTTATTGTTCTTTCTTTACTTGTTTTAATCAGTGCTGAAAGCAACATAAGCCTTTTGAATTGGCTTTACTGCAATAGTAGATATCGAACATCTATTTCCCATTGGACCTATCCACCATTTTTTGTTCCTTTTCAAATAATCTTTAGACATTATCTGGAATATAAGCACATGACCATCGAACATATTGGATTGAACAGAATTGTAGTTGTCAACATAGTCTTTTTGTTTATTGTTGATATGTGATTATTTATTACAAATCTTTACATAGCTTGTAAAGTATCTGATTATAAATGTATATGAATTGCTTTTTTGTTGGTTGTGTCTCTTAAGCACACACTCCGGCCCTCATAGTCAAATCTACAGTACTTCTGGTCATCAAGAGTAATACAGTAATCCCTAGTTTAGTGTTGTCCCGATACCAATGTTTTGGTACCGGTACGGAACTTATTTCGATACTTTTCTAAATAAAGGGGACTACAAAAAATTGCATTATTGGCTTTATTTTAACAAAAAATCTTACGGTACATTAAACATATGTTTCTTATTGCAAGTTTGGCCTTAAATAAAATAGTGAACATACAAGACAACTTGTCTTTTATTAGTAAGTAAGTAAGTAAACAAAGACTCCTATTTAGTCTGTTGACATATGCAGTAACATATTGTGTCAGTTTCCATTCTATTATTTTTGTCAAAATTATTAAGGACAAGCGGTAGAAAATTAATTATTCATCTACTTGTTAATATCTGCTTACTTTCTATTTTAATATGTTCTATCTACATTTCTGTTAAAATGTAACAATCATGTATTCTTCTGTTGTTTGGATGCTTTACATTAGTTTTGGATGATACCACAAATTTGGGTATCAATCCGATACCAAGTCGTTACAGGATCATACATTGGTCATATGCAAAGTCCTCATGTGTCCAGGGACATATTTCCTGAGTTTATAAACATAATATGAATTAAACAAAAACGAAAGAAGATGTTGTGATGCCAAAAAGTATCGACGTAATCATAGTAGTGCCAACTAGATACGGTCCTTTACTTGGTATCATTACAATGAATGCTAGGTGTAGATCCACCAATGGCGTTTTACATTTTGACGCCGGTGAGCTATGGTTTGTAGTGAAGCATGTTTAGCTATTCCACGTCCTGCAGTGATGATACTTGTAAGAAATGTACCTTATTGGTTGCCATGGAGGCGAGGATTAGTGATTTAGAAGTAGCTAAAACACTGCAGAATGAGTCTGGACTTTAGCCGCTAGCTCGCTAGCCGTGTCTTAAAGCACCTCTTCCTGTGGGCGTTTTAGTGTTATAACTTCACCTATATTGTTAGTTTTTAAGCCAAAATGCGTCCGTTCTCCCTTTTCTGTCTACACACTGTGTCTGCTTGTAAGTACTCTGTGATTTTGCGCTACCGAACTTGCTCGTCTGCTCGTAAACCAGCAATGACACGACGTGACGACGACGGAGGCGCGGGGCAGTTGCGGACCGGTACTTTTCGGAGGCGGTATAGTACCGAATTTGATTCATTAGTATCACGATACTTTACTAATACCGGTATACCGTACAACCCTAATCGCTGTTAATTTGTTACAGGCCTGGCTGTGATGAATTCATTTCGGTGAAGTAGGAAATACTTGTTGTAAATTGAATATTTTCATTGCTAGAGCATATACAACCTGTTTAAGACTTTCTCAATTCCTTTTTTTAATTAAACGAAAGGATACCCACATCGTCACCTTTACAAGCTGCAATCTTAGAAGCACGATGAAGTGAGTGATGACTCACTAGGCTACAGTCAGCCCCTCGCGTGTTACATGAATAATATTACAGATCAAAATGGTGCCAAATACAAAATCATGTTTGGGCCCACAAAAAGCCGAGGGCTACAGTACAGTGGTGTTCCAACAAGGTCCCTTCATGTTGATGGCGCCGCGGCTGGTCGTCACGGTATCGCGCTCTTTCGTAGTTGTTGCGTTTTTCTTTAATTTTGCTTCCCTTCTCTGGTCTCTTCACCAGAGAAGAGCTATTAAATATTGGACAGTCCTCTGCCAAATATTTTTCACCGGTTATCATTGAACCAGAAAATTTTGAGGAAATTCTTGATAGAGTAGCAGCAGCTCTCTATAGATTTTCTTGGAGACGCCGGAGAACAGGAAAAGGAGCAGGCGCACTCGTTAAACTCAGAAAGTAGGGATTAAGCACTGCGCTTCCATTCATCTGGCCTATGTTGGCTACCTGGCTAATAAAATGGACCAACTGCTGCTCCTAAACACCAGAAACATGAATTTTCGCAGCTCTGCTGCCCTGTGTTTTTTTAAAACCTGGCTCAGTGAAAACATCCTGGATAGCTCACTACACCAAACTTTCAGCTCCTCAGAGCCGACCGCGTAAAGGAGCTCTCTGAGAAGACTAGGGGAGGATGGAATATGCTTCTACATAAACGAAGTAAATATACATATGTCACAGTGTGGAAGCAGACGTGTAGCCCACATCTGGAGAGTTATTTTTTAAACTGTAAACTGGTTTATTACCACAGCAGTTCGCCTCGTTTCTTGTGGTGGATGTTGGCATCCTACCTCAGGCCTGTGTAACAGAGGCATTATATATGGCTGACCATATTGCAAACATGGAGAAAATACATCCTGACTCCCAGCTCATCAATCTGAGGGGTATCACCGGATCAAATTAAATTCACAAACTTCCTAAAAACAGACTGCATATTAAGTGCTCGACCAAGGGGTCTAGCACACTAGACCACTGCTACACAGTAACAAAGGACGCTTATCACTCTGTTCCCCGTGCAGCTTTAGGACTCTCTGATCGCGGTCTAATTCACCTCATCCCGACCTACAGGCAGAAGACAAAAACTGCCAAGCCTGTAGTTAGGACTGTAAATAGATGGTCAAAGAAATTAAAGCAACAGTTACTGGCCAGCTTCGATTGTACTGATTGGAGTGTCTTTAAGGTTACATCAGAAAATCTTGACAAATACATTGACACTGTGTCATCATACATTAGCTTCTGTGAGGATATATCTGTGCAGACTCGGACCTTCTGCACATACAACAACAAACCGTGGTATACACTTCAACTTAGGAAGCTGACTCAGACCAAGGAAAATACCTACAAGGGTGGGGACTGGGTTCGGTTCAAGCATGCCAGAAACAAACTGATGAAGGCAATCAGGGTAGCTGAGAGGAGTTCAACTGAGAAGCTAAACAAAGCTAATCAGCTAGCAACTACACAGCAGTTTGGAAAGGCCTGCAAAGAAGTCACTAACTACAGAAAACCCACAACCCACCCTGCAGGTAACAAGAGACTGGCTGAGGACCTGAACACCCCAACACTCTGACTCCGCCCTACCTGCTCCCCACACAACCCCTTCCCCCTTACCTCTGACCCCCCCTGCACTGACAATCTGTGGAAAGGATGTGTGACAGCTCTTCCAGAAACGAAAGACCAGAAAGGCTCTAAGACCAGTCGCCCTCCTGCCTGAGAGTCTGTGCTGACCTTCAGCTCATCACAGGAGGAGTGTGAAGTGTCCTGTTGCTTCAAAAGCTCTGCAATCATCCCAGTCCTAAAGAAACCTGTCATCACAGGACTCAATTACTATAGACCCTGTCGCCCTGATGTCTATGGCCATGAAGTCCTTTGAAAAACTGGTGTTGAGCCACCTGAAAGACATCACAGGTTCCTAGCTGAATCACCTGCAATTTGCCTATTGGACAAACAAGTCGTTGGAGGATGCAGCCAATATGGGATTGAACCACATCCTGCATCACCTCCACTTCCCCCGCTAGGATCCGGTTAGTGGACTTCAGCTCTGCATGTAACAACATCATCCCTGATATCCTGCACGGTGTACTCACCCAGCTCCTGACTGACAGGAGGCAGCAGGTAGGGCTGGGGAGCATCACATTCAGCACCCGGACAATCAACACCGGAGCTTCCCAGGAGTGTGTTCTCTCCCCACTGCTCTTCTCCCTTTGCCTACAGATGGGAGGTTGAACAGCTGGCTTTCTGGTGCAGTCAGAACAATCTGGAGCTAAACCCGCTTAAAACTGTGGAGATGACAGTGGACTTCAGGAGAAACCGTCCCCTCATTATTCTGATCAGCACAGTGTCTATTGTGGACTCTTTCAGGTTCCTGCTGATCATGATTTACACCTCGATCATTCAGTCTGTTCTGTACACCTCCATTACTGTCTGGTTCGGATCTGCAACCAAGCTGAACAGCCACAGACTGGAACGGGCAATCATGACTGCAGAAAAGCTCATTGTGTCGACCTATGGTCTCATACAAGTAAAATTGTGAATATACAAAAAGAAAATGGTGTGATTACAAAAGCTGTGATGGAGACTCTGGGCAGAATATTTTTGTATGCTACAAATATACAACACTCAGACTCCACCCTACCTGCTCACCACGCAACCCCTTCCCCTTTCCCTCTGACCCCCCACCTGCACTGACGATCTGTGGAAAGGATGTGTGACAGCTCTTCCAGAAACGAAAGACCAGAAAGGCTCCAGGACCAGTCCCCCTCCTGCCTGAGAGTCTGTGCTGACATTTCAGCTCATCACAGGAGGAGTGTGAAGTGTCCTGTTGCTTCAAAAGCTCTGCAATCATCCCAGTCCTAAAGAAACCTGCCATCCCAGGACTCGATTACTATAGACTCTGTCGCCCTGATGTCTATGGCCATGAAGTCATTTGAAAAATTGGTGTTGAGCCACCTGAAAGACATCACAGGTCCCTAGTTGAACCACCTGCAGTTTGCCTGTCGGGCAAACAAGTCGTTGGAGGATGCAAAGCTACAAATATTAACCCTTTTCCACCTCAAAAAGGCTAACACCTTCAGATAAACAAATACACATGGCAGAGATAGGCTCCAGGACCCTCCGCAAACCAGAAAGGCATAAGCGGTAAAAAAGGATGGATAGATGGAGATTTGATATTTAAAGAGAGGTCAGGTCCTCTGTCTGGCAATGGACAAACTTAGTTTTCTAGATTAGAAGCACCAAATTTAACCTGTCCAAGGCGCACAGTGGAACGGGTGGCTCAAATCTTTTTGAAAGCATGTCCTGACAGGCCCGGCGTCCTACATTGTTGGGTGGGCTTCTGGTACTCAACAACAATTCGACTGTGAAGTTGATAATTCAGACTAATTTACCAGCCACACTGGGGCTTAATAAATTCATAAATGTGTTATATGTTATATCTTTATCAGCGCCCAATCAAAATTCACTACTTTCTTTAGCTGCATCAACAATTCATCTTGGACAGAGCGGACTGGGCCAAAGAGGTTTTAGCCTTCTTCCATTTATAGCTGCTCTTGTGAGGAAATGTTTGACCTGTTTTGATCAATATTTTAAGAAAGCATTTTCTCTACATCATCTGTCAGTCCCCAGAAATGTGGAACTAAAATCCGGTGGAGCAAATGTCGTTTTAGGTCAAGCAGAACATGTTGCAAATGGTGTTAAAAGCATGTACTTGTTGGCCTCAGGCGTCAATTATTAATAGGGGAACTTGCACAAAAAATGATCCCCATTTCCTCTTCGATCCCTCCCTGGTGGGAGATGCCATGAATTAGTAATACAGATCAAACTGTAGAGTTAGCGCAGATCAAGTATTTGTAAAGAAGCTGAAAGCACTAGCTGCGATACAAGAGAGGCCCTATGAGATAATGTGGGTGTGCTCTGCATGTTCCCTGTTCCTGTCACATAGAATTTTAATAAGGAATGAAGCAACTCTACAAGGTATAACAGCAATGAATTAGTTATCAACACACACAGCCTATCTTTAGACAGTCTTAAATCCAAGTTTCTACAAGCAACCACTCTGCTTTAAATTCTATCTTTAAAACCAGGGATAGTACATTCATTGCCTGTGGGGAATATGCACAATTTAAAATAAAGTCAGTAAACCAACTGAGATTTTCTTGGCATGTCAACTGTTAAAAATAATTGCATGTCATTATTGTTATGTGAGTCTAGCATACCATGATACACTTTCGGTAACTATCAAAGTACATCTTCTGTAACAACAAGGGCTGTCTTCGACTAAGGATTCGACTAAGGATTTTAATTTTGCCCATCTTCGACAATTAGTCACATAAATGACGTATTTTAAGAGAAATATTCCAGCACCCCCCTCGCCCCCGTAAGGGACAAGCGGTAGAAAATGGACGGATGGATGGATGTAGATGCTGTAGTACTGTATGCTGACTCTGGTCACTAGGTGTCAGTAATGTAATTAGGGAGGCTGTTTATTTGCCTTAGTGTAAAAACATAAAACATGCACACACATATAAAAAGACTTCTAAAAAGTAGTTAAAATAAATAAATTCAGTGCACGAAAAATTAAATAATTCCTGTAAAACAAATAATGCCACAGTACTGAACAACTATTGGCCCGTATCAAACCTGGCATTTTCGGGCAACGTCCTTCAAAAAGTGGTATGCCAACAGCTTGATTACTTTCTCCTGTTTAACAATGTGTTTGATATTTTCCAATCAGGCTCTGGGCCCCACCACAGCGTTGAAACAGCGCTGATCAAGGTGACAAATGATATCTGCCTGAACACAGATGCAGGAAAAGTCTCAGTCTTGGTTTTGCTGGACCTGAGCGCTGCTTGACACAGTTGATCATACCATCTTAGTACAGAGGTTAGAAAACTAGGCGGGAATATCTGCTTCTGCTCTTAACTGGTTCAAGGCATACCTTGATCACAGGATATTTTTGTTGAAATTACTGTGTCTCTGACCAAATGTCTATGACCTGTGGGGTTGCTCAGGGCTCCATTTTGGGACCCTCATTGTTCAATTTGTACATGCTGCACTAGGTCAGCTAATACGCAGTTTCAATGTGTCCTACCACAATTATGCCGATGACACTCGGGTCTATGTATCACTGACGGTAGGTAAACATCGGCCTGTAAATTTACTTTGTCACTGCATGGAACAGATCAGTGTGTGGATGCAAAACGGTTTTCTTCAGCTAAACAAAACATAAATCATTGTTTTTGGCCCACAGAATCAAAGAGAAACTATCATTAGTCACTTTGAGACCTTCTCCCTGAAACCTAATAATCAGGTTAGAAATCTAGGGGTAATAATGAACTTGGACTTGAACTTTAACAGACACATTAGCTTTTTACCACCTGAAAAACATTGCCAAAATCAGAGGAGTAATGTTTAAATCAGACTTAGAAAAACTAATTCATGCTTTTGTTTCCAGCAGGTTAGACTACTGTAATGGCCTTCTCACTGGCCTCTCTAAACGAGCTGTAAAGCAACAGCAGTACATCCAAAATGCTGCAGCTCGAGTTCTGACTAGAACCAGGAAATATGACCATATTAGTCCAGTGCTTAGGTTACTGCACTGGCTTCCTGTTGCTCATAGAATATACTCTAAAACAGCTCTCTTTGTGTACAAGTCTTTTCTCTGACATGTTAGAGCCATATGTACCATCTCGAGCTCTGAGAACCTCAGGAAGTGGTCTCCTACTGGTGCCTAGAGTCAGGACCAATCATGGTGAAACTGCGTTTCAGTTTCATGCTCTTAGAATCTGGAATAATCTTCCTAAAGATGTGAGACGGGCCTCAACGTTGGCAGCGTTCAAATCCAGTCTGAAAACATTTAGCTTTTAATAGTGCATGTGACAACTGAAAGTATTGTATCTACAGTATTTGATTGACAGTTGTATTATTTTGTTTTCTGATTTAATATGAATTACGATTTTATATATATTTTTTTGCTTTCTTTTGATTTTCTGCCAAGCACTTTGAATTGCCTTGTGTACGAATTGTGTTCTATATATAAAATTGCCTTGTTTCTAGAAACTACATATAAAGTCTGAAAGGACTTGCTGTAGCGCTACTTCTGACAATGGAGTTGAAAGAGTCAGTTACTGCAGCTGCTCTCCAGACAGTCCAGAGTGCTGTAGAGCAGGGGTTCTTAACCTTTTTGACTTCACCGCCCAACTTTTCCTCTACAGAGAGGCCCGATGCCCACTCAAATATTACTTACTCTTTACTTTATATCCAACCTACTTACAGTTTAAGAGGATAAACCTTGTCAATTTATATAAAACAATGTGTTAATGACACATTATTTTCAAGGCTTAGGTCAGGCTGATTACAAAAATATCAAATACACTGCAAAAGAAGATACTCAAAAAAATTATGAAAAATGTATTTACAGAATATACACTTATTATCATAAGAATTTAAGTGCAAATGAAAATAAAGTTTCATCACTTTTGTCATAATTTTTCGTTTAAGAAACTTCTCTGACTAAAGTGCTGGATGTTTTCTGTTTGTTTGAGATTTCCATTACTGCCACAAGTGGTGGAATAGTGTGTTACAACTGAGTACTGCTGCGGCCTGTACGGACCACAACAAATAACATTTTTTTGGCGGCCCTCTAGGGGACCCTGGCTGCCCTATGGTTAAGAAACGCTGCTGTAAAGGGTGTGAGAGGCATTGCTCATAATTGCTTTGCTCTTACTCAGAGTTTTGTCTTTAATCACCTCCTTTAGTGTAGCCAGCTTGAGGCCCACAACTGAGTCTGCATTTTTGATAATCTTTCGTAGTTTGTTTTTGTCTTTCACTTTCACTACAGTTCCCCTAACACACAGCAGCAAAGAAGACGGTGCTGGCCACAATTGACCGGTAGCTGTTGTTGAGCATTTTGGGGCAGGCAGTAAATGACCTCAGCCTACTGAGGAAATACAGTCAACTGAGGCCCTTTTTGTAAAGTACTTCATTATTTGTAGACCAAGCTTGCAGTTTAATTTAACACCTAGGTAATATCTCTGCCAGCAATAGAGATTGGCAGATGCATGATCTTGATACGGCTGAAGTTGGTGACCATCTTTGTTTTTCCAAATTCAGGTGCAGATGATTCTCCCCACACCTCTGTACTCCTCCTCTCATCCTCTCTCAACACAACACACTATGGCCGTGCAATTTGAGTATTTTTGTAAGTGACACAACTCGGAACAGTACTTAAAATCTGCAGTATATGTAGTCAATAGGAAGGGATAAAGTATTGTTCCCCGGGGGTCCCAAGATGTTGCTTATTACACGGTCAGACACACAGCTCTGCAGCCTGACATACTACAGTCTGCCTGTCAGGTAGTTGACAATCCAGGTGATGATGCGGACATCCACATCCATTTAGCAGTCAAGGCTGGATGGCATTAGTATATATTCGCGTCGTCTGAACCCACATGGGGCTGGTATGCAAATTGCAGCCAGTCTTGTGTAGCACTCACCTGTGTTTTTAGTTGTACCAACCATTACCTTCATTGAGTGGGAGGTCAGAGCTCTTGACCTGTAGTCGTTTGGTGCCACATGATGTATTTTCTTTGGCACTGGGACAAGGAATTATGTTTTCCACAGAACTGGGACTCTCTGGTGATGTAGGCTCATAGTGAAAAGATGGTGTAGGACTGCACACAGCTTGCTTGCCCTGGCCTTCAGGACACGGGGATTTATGCCGTCTGGTTCTGGGGCCTGTACAGGGTGAAGTTGCTCTAACTCTCCTCACCAAGGGCCTCACGTATTAAGACTTGTATGGATTTCTTGCAAAAAAGTGGCATACGTTCAAATCCAGAAAACGGCGTAGGATAGAAAAAAAACAGATGTATTAAAGTGTGCAGATCAAGCGGTCCGATACCTCATAATCTCTGACTACTCCCATAGGACTTCACAAGGGACACTGTCGAATGCCTTCTCCAAGTTCACAAAGCACATGTAAACTGGTTGGGAAAACTCCCATGCACCCATAGGACCCTGCCAAGAGTATAGAGCTGGTCCACAGTCCCACTACCAGGACTAGAAGTACACTGCTCCTACTGAATCCAAAGTTAAACTATTCAGTGTGGTCTCCTCTCCAGTACACCTAAATAGAGCTTATCAGTAAGGCTGAGGAATGTGATCTTGCGATAGTTGGAACACACCCTCCTTTTAAGAGGGGGAATCCCAATCCATCTGCCAATCCATCCGTAGGCATAGGGAAGCTGTCCTCTCGCCGACTGGGTTAAACTCCAACGTGCGGGCTCTGAGCCGCGGGGCGACAAATATTGTCACCCCACCCGTTGCCACTAACGACTTGCAACGCCGGAGTGATAGAGAGTCTAGCCCCTCTAGAGAAGAGAGCCCTTGCTGTGCGTCGAAGTGAGCCCGGTTAGACACATCCATAATTTCTTCCTTCCCCTGGCATTCCACATCCTAAGAGCTAGCTTCTATAGCTGAGGATTGAACTGCCAAGGGCCGTGCCTTTGGCTACTGCCCAGCTCACAATGCACCTGACTTGTATGGCCCCTTCTGTGAGTGGTGAGCTCATTGCTTCGGGGTGTGCCCATGGGGACAGGCACTTTCCATCGAGCCCCACCTCCAGGCCTGGCTCCAGAGGAGAGCCTCGGTGACCCGCACCCGGGTGAGGGAATTATGTGTCTTTGTTTGTGTCTCATTATAGTGGTCTTCAAGCTACTCTTTGTCCCTCACCAAGGACCGGTTTGTCCTGGGAGACACTACCAGCGGGATACAAAACCCAGACAACATAGCTCCTAGGATCATTGGGACAAGCAAAATCACCTACCACAATAAGGTCGCAGCTCATACAAGGAGAAAAATGATTGTTGTTTTTATCACTTTTTTTATTGTGCTTTTATCACTTTAGATTAGGTTTTAGCTCAATACCATAACAAACAATGACACTTATTCCATCAAAGTAACAGCACATATCACATTCCACAAACATTACAATACAAGTCCATCGAAAGAAAAAACTTAGTTGAGAGTCTATTTTTATCCAGTCCATAAACACACAACACTGCTTTGGCAAAAACAAGAAAGATGTGCTCTTACCGGCTGTTTACAGATTGTAAAAGTTTCTCTTGCACACAGGTAGATACGACATGAATCTCTTTTAATTGTTGCTTCCCTCAATGAGTAGTGCCAGCCTCTTTAGATGTGCCGGGCAGGCTTGCAGATTGGCTCCAGCTTGTAGTCACCTGCAGTTGGTACTCAGCACTAATTAGTAGTGAGGAGGGGCTGTCAAAACAGGTAAAGCTGTGCCGTCCATATTGTAGAGTCAGGAGACAGAACAAATGTAAGCACCTCAAGTACAGTATCAGCAGCTTCTTAATATTTTTATGGATGATTGTTCGTCCTTTTGGACGTTTATGCCTGTATGCCGCAGAGGCTGTCTGTGGTTTCCTGTGATGCGGTCGAGCTGACTCACTGTGTTGGCTTTCTGGTTAGATACGTGTTTAATGGTTTGTTTCTCTGATTCGGTCATCCGCTTCTTCTCTTTTACACTAACTTTCTCAGTTCTGGTGGTTGAGGGAAGAATTAGGTCGATCTGTAGAAAGTAACTACTTCATCCACAGCTGCGTGGGAAGCTTGTAACTCAATTTATGCTTGCAACTTAAAGCATAATAGTAGAGAGAAGACAAACGATTGAGGTACCATGTACTACTCTTAGAAAGCCAACTACATGTAGTCTTTTTTACATCTGTAATGTTTTCATCAAGTGTTAAGACTTCACACTTTGTTAGATTTTCCTTGAATGCACATTAGGTATGTGCTGTGAAACAAAGTGAAACCTATGGATAACTTTCTCCGACACTGCCACAAATAAACGTATATTTTTCCTTTTCTTCTTTCACCTCATCGGTGTTTCCAAATAGGGTTGATACTTTTTGTGACTGTGTAAAGACCACAGCTTAAATAATCCTCCAAATAGGTGACAAACTGCCGTGATCTTTATCTTGAACACACACACCTAAACTTTTGCCAAAAAGGAGACATTTCCACCATTTATTGAAAGGACCTAAAAATACTTCCCTGGGCAATTTGAGTTTAATTTTTTCGGGCGGGGGCTCATGCCACCCCTTATTGAATGCTGCCCTGTGCACTTGTACATAACGCCGCCACTGCCTCCAGGATTTTATGATCTCTCTCATTTCTAATGTGTCCCTGTATCATATTTTCAGCCAGCATTTGAACATTGCCGAAGTTGAGGCCTGTCTCATATCTCCTGGAAAACTGTTCCAGATTTTAGGAGCATAGAGCTTAAACGCAGCCTTAGCATATTTTGTCTTGAGGATACTACTCCCTGAGGTTGTCATAGCTCGAAATGGTTCATACGGCTCTAAAAATTCAGGGATATACTTGACACGAGACCATGAAAACACTTGTACACAGGCAGAGCTGTTTTAAAGTCTATTCTCTGAGCGACAGGAAACCAGTGCAGTGCCCAAGCCCCGGACTTATATAGTCACGTTTCCTCGTTCCAGTCAGGACTCGAGCAGCAGCACTCTGGGTGTATTGTAGCTGATTTACAGCTCATTTAGATAATCCAGCCTGTTGGAGACAAAGACATTGGTAAGTCTCTCTAAGTCTGGTTTAGACACTATACTTTCGATTTCAGAAATGTTTCTTAGCTGGTCTTTTTCTTACGTATGAGAAAGCTATGTGGTCTGCTCCAGACTTCGCAGCTCACCTTTTAAGGAATAAATAACGCCAAGTCAAGGATAATGTTTTCAGATGGACACGGTGTGGGGCATTCATATAGCACATGTTCTACAGTCTGGTTCGTCTTTCCACAGATAAATGCTCCAGATGCGAGCAGCGCTCTCAGCTGACACCATTTTTCACCAGGTTTAGAGTGACCCAAAAGCTGCGTGAAAGATCCCCTTCTGGTGGTTGCTTGGTTTGACGAAGGCATGGGAATTGTTTAGCTGCATTGATCTCCTGCCATTACATTTTACAAGAGTCCAAGGTGTTGAAATTGGAGTCGATTAGTTTGATAGCATGATGGGAAAAGTAAACAGGATGGAAGGCATTGTTTTTTTTAGCCTGGAGTTTGGGATGGTATTGTGAAGAAGATGGTCTATGCCTGTCAGGGCCTCAGGACCTGGCAGCAGCGTTTCTGATGTTGTTGATTTGACGTGGCTTTTAAGTTCATGTTTGAGTCTGAGTCCATGATCACCCCTGGATTTTTCATCTGATTATTCATTTTCAGAAAGAGGGTCTCAAAGTTAGTTTTTCCTTGATTTCGGTTTTGTCTGAGTTTAGCTGAAGAAGCAGCAACCCTCCGGTTACAATACGGCCACTCGACCCACTGAGTCATGCCGCCCCTATAGAAGCATGTACAAATTGATATGGGTAAATTGATATTGAATATGAGTCTCGAAATTGGCCCCTAAGGAACATCACATGTCATTTGGTCTGAGACACAGGTACCAACAAGGTGAACACAAACACAAATTGCAGTATTTTCTGGACCATAGGGTGCACCAGATTATAAGGCTCACTGCCGACGAGCGGGTCTAGTCAGGTCTATTTTCATACTAAAGGTGCAACGGATTATAGGGCGCATTAAATGGGTCATATATATATATATATGTATTTTTTTTTCTAAATGTAAAACACTTCCTTGTGGTCTACATAACATGTAATATTGGTTCTTTGGTCAAAATGTTGCATAGATTATGTTTTACAGATCATCTTCAGGCCGCTTTCTGACAGTCGCTTCAGAATGCGCTGTTTTGTGGGCGGTCTTATTTACGTGGCTCACCTTCGGCAGCGTCTTTTCTCCGTCATCTTTGTTGTACTGGTGTAGCGTGCAAGGACGGGTGTGGAAGAAGTGTTAAAAGATGGAGCTAACTGTTTTAATGACATTCAGACTTTACTTAAATCAATAACATCCGTAGCTCACTAGTGCAATAACAACGCCGGAAATGTGTCTCCTGAAAAACCGTCCAACCGGAAGTCTCTAACAACTAAAGTTCCTTGGGTGAATAATGTAAACTCACTATACCAGTATGTTTTAGCGCCTTTGTAGCGAGTTTACTGACAGATATAAGTAAGAACTTTAGACTACTTTATATTAGAAATGGCAACAGCAGAGGCTAAATGTCCCATAGCAAGAAGATAGAGAAAAATAATACGCTTATCGACTATGGCGGACTACAAAGACGGATGCACAAACATTTTCAGGACGTATGCAGATCCCAAATACAGATCAGCAAATACCAGAAGGTAAGAAAAGTTGCTGTTGCATAATGTTGCGTAACAAAACGCCAGATAATATGTCTTACCTTATACACACACCATAATAATACTCGTATATTGAAGTACAGTACAATCCATCAAGCGATGTGGCTTCATAGCTTATCAAAGTTGTGCTAAAACATTTTGATAGATTTTTGAGCACCGCGTGTAATGTTCTATATTTTCAATGGAACATATAAAATGTTGGTGTTGTTTACTTGAGTCATATTGCAGTCTACATGTATCTCTTATGTGTGACTGCCATCTACTTGTCACACTTATCATTTCACCATGTACCAAATAAAATAGCTTCGGGGTCGGTAAGCACAACCAACATTATTTTGTACATTAGACGCACCGGGTTATACGTTTTGAGAATGTTTAAGGATTTTAAGTGCGCCTTATAGTCCGAAAAATATTGTAATATAAATATGACTTTTCCCCTTCACCTTTGCGGCAAGAATGCCGCCCAGGGTAACTGCCAATGTCGTCTATATATAAAACCAACACTGGATTGGGGTTTCAGTTCGTCCATGTACCCGCTCCAAGGTTTGGTACGTTGCGTTAATAGCCCAAACCATTGTTTTTTGGGGGGGTTTTTTTTAGTTAAAAAAAAACAACTGATGTGTTTTTCATCTTGTATTCTGAGGTAAAGGATTTACAAATCCTCATGTTGTTGGTAGAGCGAGAAGACAGAGCTTTCACTTCTTTTTTTTTTTTTAGGTGATGCAGGCTTGCTAGTTCATGCCAAGAGATCACAACATAATAAATCTCATTCACCAGCATAATGTTGTTTCAGCTCAAGTCAGCAGTCACTTTGGGAGCCACTGCTCAAATAAACGCAACACGCAAGCCCAGGCCCGGTGTTCAGTCTGCTGTATCAGTCACAGGCAAGAGTTCTTCTCATTAGATCAACATTTATTTTTTATTTTTTTAATAAGGAAAACTTTAAGTGTTTATCATCATCCATTGAGGATGTGAATAAGTGTCGTAACAATACCAATATTTTGGTACCGGTACTAAAATTATTTTGATACTTTTCGGTACTTTTCTAAATAAATGGGACCACAAAAAAATGGTATTATTGGCTTTATTTTAACAAAAAATCTTAGGGTACATTAAACATATGTTTCTTATTGCAGTCAAGTCCTTAAATAAAATAGTGAACACACAAGAAAACTTGTCTTTTAGTAGTAAGTAAACAAACAACGGCTCCTAATTTAGTCTGTTGACATATGCAGTAACATATTGTATCATTCATCATTCTATTATTTTGTCAACATTATTAAGGACAAGTGGTAGAAAATTAATTATCAATCTACTTGTTCATTTACAGTTAATATCTGCTTACTTTCTCTTTTAACATGTTCTGTCTACACTTCTGTTAAAATGTAATAATCACTTATTCTTCTGTTGTTTGATACTTTACATTAGTTTTGGATGATACCACAAATTTGGGTATCAATCTGATACCAAGTCGTTACAGGATCATACATTGGTCATATTCAAAGTCCTCATGTGTCCAGGGACATGTTTCCTGAGTTTATAAACATAATTTAAAAAAAAATTTAATTAAAGAAGATATCGACTCAATCATAGTAGTATTGACTAGATACGTGCCTGTACTTGATATCATTACAATGGATGTCAGGTGTAGATCCACCAATGGTGTTTGTTTACATTTTGATGCCGGTGAGCTACGGTGTGTAGTGAAACATATTTATGTATTCCTCGTCTTGCAGGGATGATACTTATAAGAAACTTACTTTATTTGTCGCCATGGAGACCAGGATTAGTGATTTAGAAGTCGCTAAAACACTGCCGACGGCGGATGGATGTTAGCCGCTAGCTAGCTTGCCATGTCTTAAACATACTTGCCAACCCTCCCGATTTTCCCGGGAGACTCCCGAATTTCAGTGCCCCTCCCGAAAATCTCCCGGGGCTACCATTCTCCCGGATTTCTCCCAATTTCCACCCGGACAACAATATTGGGGGCGTGCCTTAAAGACACTGCCTTAAATGTCCTCTCTCACCTGAAACTTTCACCCCTTAACAGCCGCATGCTGTTAAGGGGCTAAACAGCGTACTGGCCCAGTCACATAATAATGTAGCGTTGGACGGGTTTAACAATGGTCTTTACTCGAAAACGTCAAGAAATGCTGACACGTTGTAAGATTTTTAAACTGGTTTAATGATAACGCAATGCATACTTGGTCAACAGCCATACATGTCACACTGAGGGTGGCCGTATAAACAACTTTAACACTGTTACTAATATGCGCCACACTGTGAACCCAAACCAAACAAGAATGACAAACACATTTCGGGAGAACATCCGCACCGGCAGAACAAATACCCAGAATCCCTTGCAGCACTAATTATTCCCGGACGCTACAATAACATCTACGGCTTTTGTAGCTCAGTGCACAACTGCACACACAACAAGAAGGAGACGAAGCAGAAGAACGAAGAAGAGACATGGCGAAGACGAGTAAGAAGAAGAAATACGCTTGCAAGTTCCAAAATGATTGGGAAAAAAAAATTAATTTCATCCAGAAAAACTCAAAGGGGAAGGGGTATACTGCCTGCACCTCAACCCCGCCCCCCCAACCACGCCCCCCCATCTCCAGAATTCGGAGGTCTCAAGGTTGGCAAGTATGGTCTTAAAGCACTTCTTCCTGAGGGCGTTTCAGTGTTATAAATTCACCTTTATCTTTAGTTTTTAAGCCAAAATGTGTCCGTTCTCCCTTTTCTGTCCACACACCTTGGCTGCTTGTAAGTACTCTGTGATTTTGTGCCGCCGAACATGCTCCTACGCTCGTAAAACCAGCAATGTAATGACGTGACGACGACGCGTGCGGAACCGGTACGTTTCAGAGGCGGTAGGGTACCGAAAATGATTCATTAGTATCGCGGTACTATACTAATACCGTGAACATAATCATTTGACATCGTGTTCCATCTGACTTGGAAGGTTTTAAAAAAGGGGAGGTAATTCCGAAATGTATCATTATTACTTATTTAACTGCGTGGAAGAGAAGCTACTCTAACTTAGGCTAAATGACTTTGCTAACTCGGCTCCGACTTTGGCCGCATCAGTTCGTTTGCAGCGTATCATGCGAGGCTGCCATCCGACAGCGAATCATTTAGAAGCGTATTTAGAAGGACCCGCGCTTGTTCAAACAACTCGCATAAACTATTTAGTGAGATGAGGAACATGTCCACTTATATCAAACTTTCATTACACTGAAAGATGCACGATGCATGCTACACTCAACGTACAGATGGTGCAGCCGAGAGGAGAGCGGGAGGTGCGGAAAAAAATGGAAGCTTTTCCCTCCCCGACTGTGAACGGTATGTTTGGATAAGAATAGAATCGCCTGACTCCAAAACAGTTCGTTTTTTTTTTTGTTTTTTTTACTGCACATCTGTTTACTTTGAAAGTGTATCTCCAGCATTCTTACACTTGATTTGGTGACTTCATCACTTCCCCCAGGGCGCAGGAGATATAAATGAGTCAGGGACGCTCAACAGGATTCCTCTCTGCACGCAAGTAGCAACTAGTACAAGAGGGTTGATACTTGACCACAAAGTCATGCTGTCTCGGCTGCATATATTTTGCCTCCGAACTAAAAAGTCGGGCAATGTGAGGCACGGTTTTCAGAGGCGGCTGTCAAAGTTACACAATGCGCTAGTTGGGCCACAGTTAAAGTTAGGTGATTTAATTTAACTGCACGCAAACAAACATGAACTGAAAAACCCCTGTGAAATAGCACGAGCACCATCCTATTTTCAGTTGTGTTGTTTTTGGACCCGTCAACTCTCATAAAATCGACTTGATCACATTGAATCACAGTTTGTCCTCGGATAAGGATTTAGGAATTTGTGCGTTGCCATGATTGTGAATACCTTTTTCTATTGGAATTGTTGTGTGAAGGAGGATAAGGAACATACAGTCCAGTGAGAGAGTGGTCACTGAAAACCAAACAAAAAGGAAGCGATTGTTATGATGTATTTAATGTTATGTCGGAGAAAATATACATTATTATTTGATATACAAAACCCAAAACCAGTGAAGTTGGCACGTTGTGTAATTCGTTAATAAAAACAGAATACAATGATTTGCAAATCCTTTTCAACTTCCAGTCAATTGAATAGACTGCAAAGACAAGATATTTAATGTTCGAACTGAGAAACTTAATTTTTTTTTGCAAATAATCAATGACTTAGAATTTAATGGAAGCAACACATTGCAAAAAAGTTGGCACTGGCCACTGTGTTACATGGCCTTTCCTTTTAACAACACTCAGTAAACGTTTGGGAACCGAGGAGACCAATTTTTGAAGCTTTTCAGGTGCAATTCTTTCCCATTCTTGCTTGATGCACAGATTAAGTTGTTAAACAGTCCGGAGTCTTTGTTGTGGTATTTTAGGCTTCATATTGCGCCACACATTTTGGATGGGAGACAGGTCTGGACTACAGGCAGGCCAGTCTAGTACCCGCACTCTTTTACTATGAAGCTACACTGTTGTAACACGTGGCTTGGCATTGTCTTACTGAAATAAAATATGATAACTTTGCTTGGATGGCAACATATGCTTCTCCAAAACCTGTATGTACCTTTCAGCATTAATGGTGCCTTCACAGATGTGTAAGTTACCCATGCCTTGGGCACTAATACACCCCCATACCATCACAGATGCTGGCTTTTGAACTGTGCGCCTATAACAATGCAGATGGTTCTTTTCCTCTTTGTTCCTGGAGGACACAACGTCCACAGTTTCCAAAAACAATTTGAAATGTGGACTCGTCAGACAACAGAATACTTTTCCACTTTGCATCAGTCCATCTTAGATAAGCTCGGGCCCAGCGAAGCCAACGGCGTTTCTGGGTGTTGTTGATAAATGGCTTTCGCTTTGCATAGTAGTACTGGAAGTCTCTCCAGAAAGTGGTGAGGACGGCGGAAAAGATCATCAGGACTCCTCTTCTTCCTATCCAGGAGATCGCAAAAAGCCGCTGCCTGACCAGGGCTCAGAAAATCTGCAAAGACTCCTCCCACCCCCACCAAGGACTGTTTTCACTGCTGGACTCTAGAAAGAGGTTCCGCAGCCTCCAAAGCAGAACCTCTAGGTTCTGTAACAGCTTCTTCCCTCAAGCCGTAAGACTCTTGAACGCATCATAATTAAATTATCCCCTCAACTCCCCCCAAAATGGATTAACTCGCTGGAATAAAAAAGACAATATAACATACATACATAAACGTGGACGCATGTGAAAAAGTGCAATATATTTATCTGTACAGTAATATATTTCTTTATTATATATATTTATTTATTTATATAGGCACCTTATTGCTTTTTTATCCTGAACTACCATGAGCTTATGTAACGAAATGTCATTGTTATCTGTGCTGTAAAGTTCAAATTTGAATGACAATAAAAAGGAAGTCTAAGTCTAGTCTAAGTCTAAGTCTAGTGTTTTAACTGGCACTTACAGATGTAGCGACCAACTGTAGTTACTGACAGTGGTTTTCTGAAGTGTTCCTGAGCCCATGTAGTGATATCCTTTACACACTGATGTCGCTTTTTGATGCAGTACGGCCTGAGTGATCAAAGGTCCGTAATATCATTGCTTATGTGCAGTGATTTCTCCAGATTCTCTGAACCTTTTGATGATATTACAGGACCAAGATGGTGAAATCCCTAAATTCCGCGCGATAGCTCGTTGAGAAATGTTGTTCTTAAACTGCTCGACAATTTGCTCACGCATTTGTTCACAAAGTGGTGACCCTCGCCCCATCCTTGTTTGTGAATGACTGAGCATTTCATGGAATCTACTTTTATACCCAATCATGGCTCCAACCTGTTCCCATTGTGGGATGTTCCAAATAAGTGTTTGATGAGCATTCCTCCACTTTCTCAGTCTTTTGTGCCACTTGTGCCAGCTTTTTGAAACCTGTTGCAGGTATCAAATTCCAAATGAGCTAATATTTGCAAAAAATGACAAAGTTTTCCAGTTCGAACGTTAAGTATCTTGTCTTTGCAGTCTATTCAATTGAATATAGGTTGAAAAGGATTAGCAAATCATTGTATTCTGTTTTTATTTATGATTTACACAACGTGCCAACTTTACTGGTTTTGGGTTTTGTAATAAAAAAACATCCATCCATCCATCCATTTTCTACCGCTTATTCCCTTTGGGGTCGCGGGGGGCGCTGGAGCCTATCTCAGCTACAATCGGGCGGAAGGCGGGGTACACCCTGGACAAGTCGCCACCTCATCGCAGGGCCAACACAGATAGACAGACAACATTCACACTCACATCCACACACTAGGGCCAATTTAGTGTTGCCAATCAACTTATCCCTAGGTGCATGTCTTTGGAGGTGGGAGGAAGCCGGAGTACTCGGAGGGAACCCACGCAGTCACGGGGAGAACATGCAAACTCCACACAGAAAGATCCCGAGCCCGGGATTGAACCCAAGACTACTCAGGACCTTCGTATTGTGAGGCAGATGCACTAACCCCTCTGCCACCGTGAATATATGTTTTTATTTATTTATGCATTTGAAGTCGCAAAATATTGCAAATACAAGGTGGCTAACAATGCAGCTAATGGGAGTACTCTATTCAGCCCATAAAGCCCTCTAAAAAACATCCAAAAAACGCCAACAAGACTTTATTTACATTTTGTGACTGGACTAGTAACCAATTGATAGCAATATTGTTATAATTAGCGCTAACGCAGACAAAGTAACTTCTACTGGCGCCGTGATCACAGAAAAGTAACTACTAACTAGCTTATGTCGCTACATTGAGCCGATGAGCTGCTGCATCACCACCAAGTGGGTAAAAGTTCTTTCAAGATGATAAATCATGCCTCTCACCTGGATAGTAGAGGGATGTGGTCATAAACCCAGAAGTTTGTCAACTTTGACATTGAACTTAGACTGGGAGATGGTGAGAGAGACACGAAAAGACGTGTGCACCCAACTTTTTTTTAACTCCTTGCAAGAATTATGATTAATTCTTCATCTAAACAAGAAGACATGAACATCCTATCAGTCGTCTTTCCAATGAGAGCAGACATAGTACGGTAAGTGAATGTTTTATTATGTTTGATGTCCCTCATGAAGGCTGCATGAGTAAGAGTCAGTGTTGTTGTTGTTACGGTCCAGTGGGGGAAGGAGATGGCACAGAGGCAGGGACGTCGTTAGCTCTGTGCATATTTATTAATATAAGTGTGTGACGTGTGTATTTAAACCAAAATATGTATGGTGTGACTATGTGTAGTGATTATCTGAGGAGTGTTACCAGGAGTTGTTGAAACAGGTGCAGAAGTTCAGGGAGGGCAAGGCAAGCTCGGAGGTCCAGGGACAGGAGGTCAGGGGCAGGAGCAAGGCTTCAAGGTCCGTGTCCAGGCAAGAGGTCGAGATACAGGCAGGCAGCAAGAGAACCAGAGGGAATTCGGGGAGACGAGACACACAGCTCGAAACCAGAAAACGGAGGATTGCTACTGGATGGCGACACAGGACATAAGACAATGAGCACAGAGGAGGAGAAACACAGAGAACGAGTAAATGCACATCACATAGAGCTAGAGACGTGTAGGCTTACTGTACAGGAATAGGTAGCTACGTTCTGGCGCTGGAACGCAGGTTGCGCTGGCTTAAGAAGTGTGCCGCCTCATCAGCGTCAGGTGTGTTGACTGCAGATTAGGAACTGCTGCACTGGAGCTGCCGTAAAACATTGATGGAGGTTTTGAGATGTTTTTAGCACGCTTTATAGGTGGAATAGAGAGACTCCCATTACCTCCAATGTGACCTGACGTTTGCTAAAGTTTATTTGCGAGTTAGAATGCACAAAAGATAGAAAAACATGTGTGTTCTTGTCTTACATAAGGATTGGGAATGATAAGCAAAATTGCAAAAAGGTGTGATTTCTTCTTTAAGGGTATAGATGACACCATGGGGGACTTAAAAGAACTACTGACACTACAGCGTTCTTTTTAAGGGAGAACACATGCTATGAAAGCTATAATAACAATATTAGTAGAAATTAACAAATAAAAAGACCACAGACGCTTGATTTTTTTATGTTTTACCCTGGATTTCCACTGAATGCGTAACGGCAGCTGAACGCCGCCGCCAAGGAACAGGGCCGCCGTTCTGCAATCCTCACTGTTGTGGCTTCGTCGTGAAGCAAAATAGCGCCGACTTTTACAAGATCTGGCGACCCCTTGCGTAACCACGTGATTAAGGGGACTTGTAGTAAAGCAAACCACAAACAGTTTTTTGTGTTGCACAGACACACACACACAAACCACACCCCATATTTGACACAGGCCACCACTTACCCATATAGCTGCCCGGGATATGCCTGCATATGTTTTTCTTTCATTTTGGACCTCCAAAATCAGCATGTCCTCATCCATTTGTGTCTACGAGGGTAAATTACGTCTGAAAATCTTTGACAAGTTGACTTCATGTCCATCGCTTCCCATTTGGACATTCCAAAGTGTAAAATACGATCGGCCTTAAAAAAGGAGTATTTTATTTTGAAAGTAAATGGGATTTTTTTTTGTGTGTTTATACATAACTTCCTGTGTCAGGTTCAAACACTGATGAAAACTATTAAACAAAACAAAAAGCAAGGAATTAGACTGAGACATAATTAAATGTTGGCTCAATTGAGGAGAGCGCGTCTGGGCTGTACTCTTGTACAGTCTCCATCACGCTCTGGCGAAAGATTGTACGCCACCTCTTTTATTTGGACTTTCCCTGATTACATGGCAACAGCTGTTTCTAAGGGGTGGGGGTCGTAAACAGCCATCACCTTTGGTTAAAGAACAGTTCAAAGAAAAGGTCGTAAACAGTTCACAGAAAAGGTCGTAAAAGAGTTCCAAGAAGCGGTGCCTGGAGGGGAGTCAGGCCCTGCTTCCTCTCCGCTTTGTAGTTCTTGGTTCAAGACAATATGTTTCTGTTGATTACATTACATTAATGAAACAGAACACCTTCATGTTGCTTCCCATCCTACACAGTGGAGTTTTACAAGCCTTCTGCTTGGTAGGATTAAAGACAGCTTATGTCTGCTCGCCGGGAACTCATTGAAACACAAAGTTTTGTGATAACTTAGATACAATTATTCTGACATCCTGTCTTACACAAGTGGATGTGTTTTGGCGACTGGCAAATATAGATCTGCGTATATTTAGAGCAGGAATGCAAATGCAGCTGAGATAGGCTCCAGCACCACCCGCGACCCCAAAAGGGACAAGCGGTAGAAAATGGATGGACTGATGGATGCGTAACGACACCGCCATGTCTGTGCCGTTCCACAGTGGTGGAAACTGACACATTGACTTGATCAAAATTGAGAAGAGTCCACCACTGTTCTGCTGCTGTTATGGATCCAGTGCAAATCCGGGGTAATAATATTGTCTCGTAGTCTGTGGTGTATTTAAGAGGGATTTGTTCCTGATAATTGACTTCAAAACGAGGTGGACGAGAATCTTAATAATAGTGTTCAATATTACGACCAACGCCAACGCCTCAAGAGTCCTCCTTTTGTAAATTGTGACGCAGTACGGAAAGTAGCCAATCAGGAGGCTGAAAAAGCATTGATACTTTATTAAGAATGTACTCACCTCTCGCTCGTTCGGTAGATTAAAAAGTCTGTGTTCACATCATCTCCATGACTTTTTCTGGGTTTGTTTTAGTTGAGGATTAAAAATGTTTGCCAGGATCACCATAATTCCCTCCTCCTTTATGTTGCCTGTTTTTCTTCTTCTTTGATTTTGTTAGATTACTAGTGTTGGGCGATACTGTGAATGTTGTTATTGATAGGACACCAAGTAAATACAAAGCTAGTAACTGATAACGATAAACAGACACAGTGGGGGGAGGTGTAGCCAGCGCTGTCTGTAGGAGTAAAAGTCACCGCCGCTGTCCGTGGTGCTGAGGACGAGCGCCAATTGGACAGGGGTGGGGCATGTGCTGACGGCGAGACACAGCTGGCAGGTGATTAGATTTCACAGGTGGTACGTGTTAATCTAATCATCTGTTGTCTTTAAGAGTGAGCGGCCGGGTGCAGTAGAAGGAGGAAGTTTGGAGAGTGACTGAAAAGTTACGTTCTGAGAGAGAAAATTTTGCATAAAAACATATGATCATTAAAAACCTTGTTAAACCTGCACGCTGGACTCCTGTGCCATGTCTGACATTGGGACTCCGAGGAAGCGACTTCCACAGACACCTTTTTTTTTTAAACATTTGTTTATTGGATTTTTGACACATACGGTCCAGAAATGCAATTAAACACATGCCAAATGTTGGTTTTCTCCACCCAAACAAGTAAACCACAAAAATGATATATAAAGTAAAATTAAAAAAATAAATAATTACAAATAAATAAATGAAAACAAAACAAAAAGTATGTATCCGTCAAATAAGTACAGGCAAATATTGAAATAAAGCCACAGACACCTTAATTCCTGTATGTCCCCAACACGGTGCAGCAATACACAAAAGCAGACAAAAGGCTCATCAATAATCTACCTTTCAGATATACCGACGCTTTTTGGCTTTAAACGTCATGATCATTGAATCATTTTGCAAATTTCCCCTCAAGTTAGTTGGTTATGACTATGAGAACACAACAAAATACCTTCTGCAAATAAAAATATTTTATGACTAAATATAACATTTTAAAAACAATATAATATCCCTTTTCAGTTATATTACACACACATGTTTGAGGAAATGTCACTATTTATAGCAAAACAGCGAACAAAGTAACATCCATTCATCCATCCATTTTCTACCTCTTGTCCCTTTCAGAAATCTAACAAAAATATTAACTTTAAAATGTAAACAAAACCACTAAAATAACTAAAGATGACACGCCCATATTTGTGAAAAATACCACTATTTGCACTGATACTGCAGTCGCATAAAGGAAAATATAATTTTCTGGACGTATAAAATAGAACCTAAATGCATACTTGCCAACCTTGAGACCTCCGATTTTGGGAAGTGGGGGTGGGGGGGGGCGTGGTCGGGGGCGTGGTTAAGAGGGGAGGAATATATTTACAGCTAGAATTCACCAAGTCAAGTATTTCATATATATATATATATATATATATATATATATATATATATATATATATATATATATATATATATATATATATATATATATATATATATAAATAAGAGAAATACTTGAATTTCAGTGTTCATTTATTTACACATATACGCACACATAACACTCATCTACTCATTGTTGAGTTAAGGGTTGAATTGTCCATCCTTGTTCTATTCTCTGTCACTTTTTTTCTAACCCTGCTGAACACCCTCTCTGATGATGCATTCTGCTTCGTCTCCTTGTTGTGTGCGCAGTTGTGCACTGCACTCTCTAAAAGCCCTTGATGTTATTGTCACATATGCATGTACAGTAGATGGCAGTATTGTCCTGTTTAAGAGTGTCACAACATTGCTGTTTACGGCAGACAGACTGCTTTACGGTAGACGAAAACGTGACTGCTGTTGTTGTGTGTTGTTGCCGCGCTGGGAGGACGTTAATGAAACTGCCTAACAATAAACCCACATAACAAACCAAGAACTCGCCCTCGATCATTCTACAGTTATAACGTGATTGGGCAGGCATGCTGTTTATATTGTGGGAAAGCGGACGTGAAAACAGGCTGTCGACACGTCACTCAGGTCCGCCTGAATTTCGGGAGATTTTCGGGAGAAAATTTGTCCCGGGAGGTTTTCGGGAAAGGCGCTGAAATTCGGGAGTCTCCCGGAAAATCCGGGAGGGTTGGCAAGTATGCCTAAATCAAAAGTATCCAAAACCAATACCCACCTTGGTATCGATACTAACTATATTTAGCTTGATACGCCCACCTTTATATCACATTTGTTTGATTTTGGGCTTGGAGGACCAGTCAGGCTCCATGGTAGGACAGGATCATCATGTGTGTGCTGTGCTATGTTGAAATGATTATGGTTTAAAATTATTTCCAACATGCATACATCTTAGCACACAGTATTTTGTCTTGATGTGAGGGGTCTGTAAAAGATAAATATATCTTAACATTTAGAATATCTGTATGTGTATGTGTATCTGTATCTGTAGGTGTAGCATACCTGAAGTGGGATGGACCAAACTAAATTGAGGGGACTTGTTTTCCAATGTTTTACCCCCCGCGACCCCGAAAGGGACAAGCGGTAGAAAATGTATGGATGGAATGGGAGAAACTTTGTTTTAGAAAATAAATATTTGTTTATTTATAAATTTACAATGTTTCTGACTATTAATTTGCCTTTTTTTTGTGTAATCCTTGTGTATTATTTATTTCCTTGTTTATATTATATCTAATTAAGCTATTACTTCATACATCATGTTACATATCATATTGAATATATATTTCTCTTTTTATATATTATTTGTCAGTTTTCCCTCTGAAAGACGCCTGACATTTAGACAAATGTATACTTTTAGAGGAAATGCCCCGAACCTTAGTTTTTAGTTGTTTACTCTTTAAACCAAAATCATAGACGTCCAACACAAATTGAATGAAATTATTGAAAAGTTTTTCTGCACATATCCATTAGCAACTGCTCCCAAACAACACACAAGTCATTGTTTTTTGTCAAGATATAGATAGATGCTGTTTTTTTTATTGTAGGCAGAGAAAATTAATAACATTATAAGGGTGTGCCAAAGAAAAGGCAAACTAAAATACAAACCCCGTTTCCATATGAGTTGGGAAATTGTGTTAGATGTAAATATAAACGGAATACAATGATTTGCGAATCATTTTCAACCCATATTCAGTTGAATATGCTCCAAAGACAACTTATTTGATGTTTAAACTGATAAACTTTTTTTTTTTTTTGCAAATAATCATTAACTTTAGAATTTGATGCCAGCAACACGTGACAAAGAAGTTGAAAAAGGTGGCAATAAATACTGATAAAGTTGAGGAATGCTCATCAAACACTTATTTGGAACATCCCACAGTTGTGCAGGCTAATTGGGAACAGTGCAATTGCAAGAAATGTAGGGATTTCAACATCTACGGTCCATAATAACATCAAAAGGTTCAGAGAATCTGGATAAATCCCTCCACGTAAGCGGCATGGCCAGAAACTAACATTGAATGACCGTGACCTTCGATCCCTCAGACGGCACTGTATAAAAAAAACCGACATCAATCTCTTAGGATATCACCACATGGGCTCAGGAACACTTCAGAAAACCACTGTCACTAAATACAGTTGGTGGCTACATCTGTAAGTGCAAGTTAAAGCTCTACTGTGCAAAGCGAAAGCCATTCATCAACAACATCCAGACACGCCGCCGGCTTCTCTGGGCCCGAGATCATCTAAGATGGACTCATGCAAAGTGGAAAAGTGTTCTGTGGTCTGACGAGTCCACATTTCAAATTGTTTTTGGAAATATTCGATATCGAGTCATCCGGACCAAAGGGGAAGCGAACCATCTAGACTGTTTAAGAGCCAGCATCTGTGATGGTATGGGGGTGCATTAGTGCCCAAGGCATGGGTAACTTACACATCTGTGAAAGCACCATTAATGCTGAAAGGTACATACAGGTTTTGGAACAACATATGCTGCCACCTCAGCACCGTCTTTTTCATGGACGCCCCTGCTTATTTCAGCAAGACAATGCCAAGCCACATTCAACACGTGTTACAACAGCGTGGCTTCGTAAAAAAAGAGTGCGGGTATTTTCCTGGCCCGTCTGCAGTCCAGACCTGTCTCCCATCGAAAATCTGTGGCGCATTATGAAGCATAAAATACGACAGCGGAGACCCCGGACTGTTGAACGACTGAAGCTCTACATAAAACAAGAATGGGAAAGAATTCCACTTTCAAAGCTTCAACAATTAGTTTCCTCAGTTCCCAATCGTTTATTGAGTGTTGTTAAAAAGAAAAGGTGATGTAACACAGTGGTGAACATGCCCTTTCCCAACTACTTTGGCACGTGTTGCAGCCATGAAATTCTAAGTTAATTATTATTTGCAAAAAAAAAATAAAGTTTATGAGTTTGAACATCAAATATCTTGTCTTTGTAGTGCATTCAATTGAAAATGGGTTGAAAAGGATTTGCAAATCATTGTATTCCGTTTATATTTACATCTAACACAATTTCCCAACTCACATGGAAACAGGGTTTGTAAATGCATTTGTATTTCTAGGGAGGCGGGGACCCCTAGGGATATTTGTAGGGTGTCCCAGGTAAATGACGTATAGTTATTAGTAATGGACCCTTGTTGGGGCCATTTTTTACACTCTCAGTTACATTAACATTGATATTATACATGTGGGCCCATAGATATAATGTCTTTACATGGGGGTTTTGTTGTTTATTGCATGTAATACTGGGGATCATACACATATATATATATATATATATATATATATATATATATATATATATATATATATATATATATATATATATATATATATATATATATATATATATATATATCGGAATATACGTTAGGTCAGGAAAATATTCAAGAGACTATATCATCCCTACAAGCCTGTTTCCCAGGGAAAACCTGCGAAACAGACTTGTAGGGATGATATAACCTCTTGTGTTTTTTCCTGACCTAACGTATATATATATATATATATATATATATATATATATATATATATATATATATATATATATATATATATATATATATATATATATATATATATATATATATATATATATATATATATTTATTTATTTATTTGTATATATATATATTTATATATTTATGTGTATATGTAGCTTTGATGTAGCAAGCTACTTTTGCCATGTGCTTGGTACAATTCACTGGGTATAGATTCCCCTGTAGTTTAGCTCCATTTAATTGACAGTAACTTGTAGGTTACCTTGCTACATTTTTCAAGTATCTCACCCGTCACTAGGTACGCCCCACTTTTTGTATGATTCGGCTTTTGACAAAAGAATGTTCCCAAATGTTTTCCCCAGTTTTCGTACATGCAGTCATCCCTGGCTGTATCACATATCAAATCTCGCGCCTTCACCACATCACAGATTTTTTTTTTTAAATAAAAAGTGTTTTTTTACTTTTTTTCAGTAAATTCCACATATTTTAGCCTCAATTAAGTTTCATTTGTGTATATAATATGTATTATTTTCTAATAACTGTGTTGTGGCATTGTTGTGAAAATATTCACCAAGCAGAGTTCCATTTCTGGGTAAAAAGGGTCACATTATGTCTTTTTTTTCTTACATTTAAAACGCTTCTAATGGTGTTTTTTGGTCAACATTTTGCACTGATTATGTTTTACAGACCGTTTTCAAGTCGCTCTCTTCAGGATGCTCAATTTTTGGGGCGATCTTACTTACATGCCTCCATGTCTTTTCCCCGCCAGTAATATTGGTAGTTTTCAATGCTTTCATAGCGAGTCGACTAAAAGATTAAGTTCCAACTATACGCTACTTTGTATTAGAAAGGATTCATGTGCACGTATGAGCCAGTCTGCCCCAAAAACAAGCACATAGAGAAAAAGGAGGGGCTTATTGGCTACAATGGCGGACTCATGCAAAGCACTTAGGGTAAATCTCCAATATATATTTATAATCCCCTGACATCATCAATGACACAAACGTCACTGCTAATGGGGCAAATTCCAATTAACTCATTTACCGGAAGCGTGAAGAAAGGCGGCGTTGTCTTATAAACATCTTCGCAATACGTCCGCAGTTTGATTTCAAACTTTTGGGACTTATGCAGATCCCAAATACACAACAGCAGGTATTGTCTTTTCATTTATTTAAATATAAAGCACTTTGTGCTACATTTTATGTATGAAAAGTGCGATACAAATACGGTTTGACTTGATTTGATGTCACTTTAAAGTAGTGTTTGTTTTACTAATTTTTAATTGAATGGCATACCACTGTCAGGAGGTGTGTTCTTGATTTTGTGTGTGGCCGCACAGTGAAAAGTATTTTCTAGGACTAAAGACCAACAAACAGCGATTGCAGCAAAATATTTCATTAGATAAAATAATGTTGAGAATTTAAGAAATGATTACAATTAACTTTTTTCAATATATTTAGACTTTGAGAGTGTATAACAGTGCGCATGTTCGGATCTCATGCCGCGTATATCAAGAATAGTATTATCATTATTAGAGATGTCCGATAATGGCTTTTTTGTCGATATCCGATATTGTCCAACTCTTAATTACCGATACTGATATCAACCGATACCGATATATACAGTCGTGG
The DNA here is from genome assembly GCF_033978685.3 of Nerophis lumbriciformis. NCBI lineage: Eukaryota > Metazoa > Chordata > Actinopteri > Syngnathiformes > Syngnathidae > Nerophis > Nerophis lumbriciformis. Next base: position 19,944,728 of record NC_084578.2, on the reverse strand, counting down.
ATTAACACATTATTATGCTTAATTTTGTTGTGATGCCCCGCTGGATGCATTAAACAATGTAACAAGGTTTTCCAAAATAAATCAACTCAAGTTATGGAAAAAAGTGCCAACATGGCACTGCCATATTCATTATTGAAGTCGCAAAGTGCTATTATTTTTTTTAACATGCCTCAAAACAGCAGCTTGGAATTTGAGACATGTTCTCCCTGAGAGAGCATGAGGAGGTTTAAGTGGGCGGGGTTGAGGTGGGGGGTAGCGGGGGGGGGTGTATATTGTAGCGTCCCGGAAGAGTTAGTGCTGCAAGGGGTTCTGGGTATTTGTTCTGTTGTGTTTATGTTGTGTTACGGTGCGGATGTTCTCCCGAAATGTGTTTGTCATTCTTGTTTGGTGTGGGTTCACAGTGTGGCGCATATTTGTAACAGTGTTAAAGTTGTTTATACGGCCACCCTCAGTGTGACCTGTATGGCTGTTGACCAAGTATGCATGCATTCACTTATGTGTGTTGGGCCGGCACGCAAAGGCAGTGCTTTTAGAGTTTATTGGCGCTCTATACTTCTCCCTACGTCCGTGTACCACTCCGTACAGCGGCGTTTTAAAAAGTCATATATTTTACTTTTTGAAACCTATACCGATAATTTCTGATGTTACATTTTAAAGCATTTATCGGCCGATAATATCGGCAGTCCGATATTATCGGACATCTCTAATCATTATTACTACTCAAATAGTTTTATAGGAGAAACAACTGTAAAAAAAACAACATTTATTGTGCCAATAATATATTGAAATAATCTGTTGGACACTCAAGGTATGATGCGCATTGTCACGAAGAAACAACCAGGTGTTGTCCTGCCACAACTCTCACCTCTTCCCGCACTCTCTTTGTTTGTCTGGCCCTGTTTTAAGAACGTGTTCCTCACATTGAAGACAACAATTCTGGAACTGTTTTTTATCTTCCTATGGAAACTGACCGCTCACACATTAACATTGTAGGGGATTAAAGAGACACCTCAACATTTGGCTTACAAGACAAAATAAATAAAATCGTCAGCACCTTTTCTTACCAGCAGATTTGACATTTATTAACTCAGCTTTCAGAGAGGCACTATACACATAAATACAGACAGTGTGTTCCCATGTCAGAATGGCAACAACCAATAACAAATTGACGGTTTAAACATTTCATATTTGTATGTACAGTACATACTGGACTTAAAAGTAGGAAAATAAAAATATTTATATCTTAAATACTTCATGGACAAAACTTTACATAGCATACAGAGAAAGGATATTCGCATAGTTTTGTCACAGCAGGACAAGTAATAGTGGTAACAAACAAATGAGCAAAGACTGAATACAACTGTAAAGTTTGTGTGGAATGTGAAAAAACAATCTTCACATTAGTGCATCTGAAAAAAAAAAAAACGATTAGATAGTTGGGATTAATGCAAAATATAGTTTTTTTCTGAGCACTGAAGTAATCCCACATTACATTTACCCTCGTTTAGGATCATTTGCAGGCAGTAGCTAAACTTATTACATTTCAATGTTTTTTTCTTATCTTTTCCATTTTACAATGACGCTCATTCTTTATTGTTTTACAAATATTAAGTTATTCACAAACATAAAATAACTTAGGTATGAAACATAAAAAAATACAAACTATTCAATAATTAAAGAGAGAAAAAAAAAAAAACTTTTACGCTTTACGAGTTTTTCTGGATGACTATGATTGACTTAAAATCAGTGAAACACCCGAAACAAGATTCCTGTTTTATTTACTTTTAGCACATATGTAGTTGAAATAAATTACAAAATTGTGCAAGTTGCATGAACCATGTCAGTTTTCCTACTGATATACAGTAAAAAGGGGATGTTTATGGCCCCGTTCGGGGCGGTTTACCTGACACATGAAACGTCACAAACTGAGGGTGTCCACTTCAGTTACCAAATGGGGTGTTGAATATTCTAAAATGTGCTTTGTGGCAATTCCAACTTGCAAAACAGCGCCAGTTGCTATGTAGGGTGGCACTTTCCATCGTTTTCAACAGACTGCATTGCAAACTGACGAACCTCTTCCTCTCACGGAAGATCCACCCAGGAATGGGGCTATATGAATCCCTTCCCTACTGGAGGTTGTCATCACAATGGTGTACAGTACATACAGAGAGTGTGTATAGGTACTGTGCATATGTTACACAAAGGCCACACACAGTGTTGCACACAGCACATTGCATGATGAAACAAAAACACTGTGTTCATGTGCTTATTCTATTTATAGAGCATTACTATATTTATACATATTTACAGTGGTGGACAGAAAATGCTAGAACTATCAACCTTTTGGATCTACTGTACACTGACAATCTTTAAACTAAGTTAGTGTGTAATAGTGCTTTTTTTATCCAGAGCTAATTAGTGTGGCCTTTATTTCAACATCCTCTATTAGAAGGAAGGAAATGGTTCCAGTTGCTTAGGTCTGATAGGAAAAATCCCAGGAAGCAACATCAGCAATCAGATTATCAGATCGCTCTCTCAACCGTCAATAGATGTCATTTTTAGATTTAGGCCAGGGGTCCCCAAACTACGGATCAGGCCCGCCAGCATCCACAATCTGGCCCGCAGGACATCCCATGTTGTAAAATATATATATATATATATATATATATATATATATATATATATATATATATATATATATATATATATATATATATATTATATATTTGTGTGTGTGTATATATGTATATGTACATAAATATATAATGTAGTACATATATAGATACATATATATATATATATATATATACATACATATATATATATATATATATATATATATGTATGTATATATATATATGTATATATATATATATATATATATATATATATACATATATATATATATATATATATATATATATATATATATATATATATATATGTATATATATATATATATATATATATATATATATATATATATATATATATATATATACATATATATATATATATATATATATATATATATATATATATATATATACAATTATTTTTATATCTGTTTGTCCAGCTGTTCAGGCAAATCATATTGTCGATGTAGATGCCAACATCTGCTGTACAGATTTACTTTATAAAAGAGAAATGTGGGATTTTTCTCTTGTTCCCTTATTTGTAATTGACTTTATTAAATGTTTGGATATAATTAGTTTTTGGTGCAGCCGGACCAAGAAAGGACGGGATAGAAAGACGTAAAATGAAGGCAGAAGGGAGAAATAAAAAAACAAAAACAAAACAAAACAACAACAAAAAAATAAATTATATATATATATATATATATATATATATATATATATATATATATATATATATATATTTATATATATATATATATATATATATATATATATATGTATATATATATATATATATATATATATATGTATATTTATTTTTTTATTTTTTTGTATATATATTTTTTTAATTGCAAAAAAAAATATGTTTTTATTTTCTCCCTCTGCCTTTATATATAATGTATAGATACATATAAATATGTATATATAATATATATATATACATATTTATATGTGTGTATATATATACATATTTATATGTGTGTATATATATATATATATATATATATATATATATATATATATATATATATATATATATATATCTTAGACAAATAGATAGCCGCCAAGCAAATTCATTGAACCCAATGTGGCCCTGCAGTCAAAAAGTTTGGGGAAATTTAATTTAATTTAGACCAGTTAGGCCATCCAATATTTCTCAAGATCCGACAGTGGATCCCAAATATTCGCCATTCCGCATGCGGGACCTCGTAAATTAGTTGATGTTTTCAGTAAAAAAAAAAAAAAAAAAAATGTCTTATTTTGTTCTTCAACAAGAGGCCCACATAAAACACATTTCACCCTCAGTCAGTAATAACTTATAAATACATGATAATAAAGCATCAAATGCGCAGTGTGACGTAGCGATGTAACTCCAGTGCAAGATGGAGTTACATCTTGGAGGTGTAACTCCAAGATGTAACTCCATCTAGCTAGCTCCTACCTTCAGTTACAATTCAGCCTTGAATTGTGCAGAGAGCAGAACACAAGTTTAATTTGATTGTAAGTCGTTACTGAAATCACAACATTGTGGATGATGTTTAGTATGTTCACTAACCGCGAGCACGGGTGAGTAGGAACCTGAGGAGCCGCATACCACCGCAATTTCAATCCGTTCTATTCATCATCTTCCGTTATTATTCATTAGTGGCGAGTACCTATACAATCCATCATTTAAAAGTACGCTTTTCATTCGTCATTCGTCGTGGTTTACCTGACACATGAAACGTGACAAATTAGGGGGTGCACTGTACCTTTTGTTGTGTTGAATATCCTAAAATGTCTTTTGTGGAAATTCCAACTTTGACCACAAAGTCGGTTACTATGTAGAGTGGCGCTTTCCATCATAGCATTGCAAGACGATTAACCCTCCCCTCTTCCTCTCACGCAAGATTCACCCAGGAATCGGGCCATATGAATCCCTTCCGTACTGTAACTGTGTGAGGCATATTTGGGGTTTAAAACTGGATTGTGCTCGTTAGCTTCCTTCTCGGCAGGTAAAAAAAAATGGCAATTGAAGAGAGATGGCGAAAGTAATCTAGTGATTACAACAGTCACTTATATGACAAATATTGATCAGGCCAGTAGGGTTTTCTCACTGGCACTCAACGAGGGCGGACGCTTCCCTTTCCTCTCCCTTATCTCTCCTGCCTGCTTCTTTGTCTTGTCTTGTCTAAACTTTCTTGTTGCCTCTTTTTGCACTGCTCTCCAAATCTAAAACATTGGAACTATTTAACTGGCCTCAACGAAATTGACAGGATCTTGGGTTTGGGTGAACCTGCCTGTCCTGACCGAGCGGTTGTTGCTGGACACACGACGGACTCTTGGGAGAAGAAGGAGGACGTGAAGATATCCACCAATTCGGAATTATGACAACAGGACGTCTGCTTATTGGACTAAGCGTTGCTCTGGTTTGTCGACAAATTGGAAGTTGCTGCCAGTCTTCAAAGTACCCCAAAGCTGCCACAAATGATTGGAGGATGCGGGAAGAACTGTGGACACTAGAGATGTCTGATAATGGCTTTTTTTGCCGATATCCGATATTCCGATATTGTCCAACTCTTAATTACCGATTCCGATATCAACCAATACCGATTTATACAGTCGTGGAATTAACACATTAGTATGCCTAATTTTGTTGTGATGCCCCGCTGGATGCATTAAACAATGTAACAAGGTTTTCCAAAATAAATCAACTCAAGTTATGGAAAAAAATGCCAACATGGCACTGCCATATTTATTATTGAAGTCACAAAGTGCATTATGTTTTTTAACATGCCTCAAAACAGCAGCTTGGAATCTGGGACATAAGAGGAGGTTGAGGTGGGCGGGGTTTGGGGGGTAGGGGGTAGCGGGGGGTGTATATTGTAGCGTCCCGGAAGAGTTAGTGCTGCAAGGGATTCTGGGTGTTTGTTCGGTTGTGTTTATATTGTGTTACGGTGCGGATGTTCTCCCGAAATGTGTTTGTCATTCTTCTTTGGTGTGGGTTCACAGTGTGGCGCATATTTGTAACAGTGTTAAAGTTGTTTATACGGCCACCCTCAGTGTGACCTGTATGGCTGTTGACCAAGTAGACCAACTTGTGTGCGTGTGAAAAGCCGTAGATATTATGTGATTGGGCCGGCACGCAAAGGCAGTGCCTTTAAGGTTTATTGGCGCTCTGTACTTCTCTCTATGTCCGTGTACACAGCGGCGTTTTAAAAAGTCATACATTTTACTTTTTGAAACCGATACCGATAATTTCCGATATTACATTTTAAAGCATTTATCGGTCGATAATATCGGCAGTCCGATATTATCGGACATCTCGAGTGGACACTCTTGTGATTTGGATAACATTGGACTGCCTGCCCTGCAGGATGAATTTTGAATGTTTAGGATCAGTCATAGACAATTTAGAGTGAAAAGCTCATTTAATTTCCACTCGCATACGAAACATTCTAACTTGGATTTTTTCCCTGGCTTCGAGACTCTCCCGAAGGACAATGCGGCAAAGACACAACAAACTCCCTTTTTGTCTCTCATGGACACACACCTGCTGTTTTTGACTTTTGGACTAGCGTCTGCACGACATCAAGGCCGGGGAATAGAGACACGCAGCAGGCTTACACACACAAATGCATCCACAAAAATATACGCCACACACACATTGCTTTGTACCGAGGATGTCGTTGTGGCTTGTGCAGCCCTTTGAGACACTTGTGATTTAGGGCTATATAAATAAACATTGATTGATTGATTGATTGATAACCCACCCCCCCCATCCAACGCCCTTGCCACGAATCCCTTAGGGGTGATGGACGGCTGGGCTGTACCTGAAGAGCTGCAGCCTGCCACCGTGGCCCCCAACTCCCTCCCCTCTGTTGCAAGTCTCAAAATGTTGTAATATGTATATGTGCTTTGCTATGGAGGTTTTATTCCCACTCCAGCCCAGTCTAGATTGTATTTTTTTACTCATCCTCCCCCAGCGTTGACCTTTTTCCCATCTTTTACAGGGCGCCTTGTGGCGACCCATCAGCGTTCCTGTTCTGTAACCCTGTACCAGTGGTTCTTAACCTGGGTTCGATCGAACCCTAGGAGTTCGGTGAGTCGGCCTCAGGGGTTCGGCGGAGGTCAAAACACACCCAACTTATCGTGTAAATACAAACTTCTCCCTATCGGCGTATTACGGATACGGCAACAGCTGACTGGTTTGCAGGTGTGTAATTTGTTGTGAGTTTATGCACTGTGTTGGTTTTGTTGTTTGAACAAGGTGATGTTCATGCACGGTTCATTCTGTGCACCTGTAAAAAAACATGGTAACACTTTAGTATGGGGAACTTATTCACCATTAATTAGTTGCTTATTAACATGCAAATTAGTAACATATTGGCTCTTAACTAGTCATTATTAAGTACTTATTAATGCCTTATTCGCCATGGCCTTATTATAACCCTAACCCTCTAACCCTGACCCTAACCCTAACCAAATAACTCTAAATTAAGTCTCTGTTACTTAGAATATGTTCCCCATACTAAAGTGTTACCAAAAACATATAACTTTGTCTTGAATTTGAAAAAAAAAACATTTTATTTTTCACTAAAGAAGGGTTCGGTGAATGCGCAAATGAAACTGGTGGGGTTCGGTACCTCCAACGAGGTTAAGAACCACTGCCCTGTACACTGTTTGTTTGTCTAATCTTGAACGAGTTTGTGCTGAAAACAAAGTTTTGTTGTACTTGTGCAATGACAATAAAGACCTACCTACCTACCTAGGAGAGTTTGGAGGGGGAGCAGCGAGCCGTGTGTGAAAAATAGATATTTTTATTTTTTCGGAGTATAAGTCGCACCTGCCGAAAATGCATAATAAAGAAGGAAAAAAACATGTGTAAGTCGCACTGGAGCCCGGCCAAACTATGAAAAAAACTGCGACTTATAGTCCGAAAAATACGGGTACTTACTTTTTTGTCCACTATTCACAGTTGGTCTGGGAACGCAACACCCGGGGGATCAAATGTTGTAAATTCTGACCTAACCCAAATGCCTGATTTATAGAAACGTTTATAGATGGTGTGTACGTCATGATAATATTTACTGATACAAGTATGGACTGTCCAAGGCAAATACATTAAAAACAACAACATAAAAACCACAAACATTATATTTCTTAAGTGCCCTTAAATTTGGCCTGACATCTCCGTGCTCCAGGCATGCTCATGCTGAAACAGTCTGTTTGCTAATGTACAATATGTCAATAGAATACCATGAAAATGTTATGTACTATGTTGTTTATGCTGTTATTGTTTGTGAAGAAAGGGTTTCGTAGAGCAGTCCCTATGTGCAGTGCCGCGGTTTTCCTTTTATTGCTTGATAGAAAGTGTGCTTCTTTGTATCAAAAGCAATGCAAAACATCCATGCTTGCAGAGTTGTGACAGCTTTGGGCTTGCACTGCATGTGCACACACTTTTCAACATGCACATTTCTGCCGACTTGGCACATTTCCGCCTCTCTGTCCCGCAAAGCCAAACAGAACATGGAGCTCCGCGGTAAAAATGGAGCCGGGGCACACATGTCCCAGTCACAGACCCCTTTTTTTCCCGGTCAATAATCTTGATGTTGAGTTTGTATTTCCCTTGTTTGGACTTTTCCAGTGCTTCTTCATTTGCACACGCTGACCCACTCTGTGATCCTGCACTCTTCGCACACCACGTAGCAACACCAGTGGAACTTGCAGTTGCAGCGTTCGCTGCGCGTCTGCTGCAGGATGTTGTGGCCTCTCCCGCAGCACAGAGTCTCACAGTTGTCCATGCCCGGACTGGTCTTGTTGCAAATCCGGCCCTGCGTTCCCGCCGAGTCCGAACCCAGGTCCCGCTCGCAGAAATCCGGCGACTTTTCAAAGTAGACCAGGTCGTTGATGCTCGGCCTCCGGCGGTGCGCGTGATGGTGGTGGTGGTGGTGGTGATGGTGGTGGTGGTGGTGGTTGCTGTGGTAGTTGTTGTTGTTGTTGTTGTGGTGGGAGTGATCCAGCTGCCCGGTGTTGCGGTTGTGGGCCTTGATAAGTGTGGCGATGTGGAAGCGCTCTTTGAGGATGGAGCCGACCACGCGGAATTCGGGCGTGACCTGCCAGCAAGTCTTTAGCTGACAGCTTCCCGATGTCCCGTGACACTTGCATTTTCTCCTCATGTGGTCAAGCACCACCTGGCCATGACAGATGGAGAAAAAGAACACGAGAGTGATTAATGACCTCTTCCTCATTAATGGGAAAAAACAAGAACTACTACTTCTACTAATCAGTTGTGCAATCACAACATTTTCCTGACGATGCAAGGTCAAATACTTTTACTGTAGGAAGGAGATTCATATTCATAATAAATATTGTTTTTAATGAATATTTAGGCCTACTATGCTGTACCATGAATTGATTTACGTGGACCCCGACTTAAAGGGGAACATTATCACCAGACCTATGTAAGCGTCAATATATACCTTGATGTTGCAGAAAAAAGACCATCTTTTTTTTAACCGATTTCCGAACTCTAAACGGGTGAATTTTGGCGAATTAAACGCCTTTCTAGTATTCGCTCTCAGAGCGATGACGTCACAACGTGACGTCATATCGGGAAGCAATCCGCCATTTTCTCAAACACTGAGTCAAATCAGCTCTGTTATTTTCCGTTTTTTCGACTGTTTTCCGTACCTTGGAGACATCATGCCTCGTCGGTGTGTTGTCGGAGGGTGTAACAACACGAACAGGGACGGATTCAAGTAGCACCAGTGGCCCAAAGATGCGAAAGTGGCAAGAAATTGGACGTTTGTTCCGCACACTTTACCGACGAAAGCTATGCTACGACAGAGATGGCAAGAATGTGTGGATATCCTGCGGCACTCAAAGCAGATGCATTTCCAACGATAAAGTCAAAGAAATCTGCCGCCAGACCCCCATTGAATCTGCCGGAGTGTGTGAGCAATTCAGGGACAAAGGACCTCGGTAGCACGGCAAGCAATGGCGGCAGTTTGTTCCCGCAGACGAGCGAGCTAAACCCCCTGGATGTCTTGGCTCACACCGTCCCTTATGCCACCGAAGATGATCAAGAGAAGAATATCGACCCTAGCTTCCCTGGCCTGCTGACATGAGGGTATGTCTATAGAATATATTAATTGATGAAAATTGGGCTGTCTGCACTCTCAAAGTGCATGTTGTTGCCAAATGTATTTCATATGCTGTAAACCTAGTTCATAGTTGTTAGTTTCCTTTAATGCCAAACAAACACATACCAATCGTTGGTTAGAAGGCAATCGCCGAATTCGTCCTCGCTTTCTCCCGTGTCGCTGGCTGTCGTGTCGTTTTCGTCGGCCTCGCTTGCATACGGTTCAAACCGATATGGCTCAATAGCTTCAGTTTCTTCTTCAATTTCGTTTTCGCTACCTGCCTCCACACTACAACCATCCGTTTCAATACATGGGTAATCTGTTGAATCGCTTAAGCCGCTGAAATCCGAGCTAATGTCGCTATAGCTTGCTGTTCTATGCGCCATGTTTGTTTGTGTTGGCATCACTATGTGACGTCACAGGAAAATGGACGCTGGATTTTAACGATGGGTAAAATCAGGCACTTTGAAGCTTTTTTTAGGGATATTGCGTGATGGGTAAAATTTTGAAAAAAACTTCGAAAAATAAAATAAGCCACTGGGAACTGATTTTTAATGGTTTTAACCCTTCTGAAATTGTGATAATGTTCCCCTTTAAACAAGCTGAAAAACTTATTCGGGTGTTATTTAGTGGTCAATTGCACGGAATATGTACTGTACTGTGCAATCTACTACCGGTAGGGATGATACTCGACACCGGTTTTCCCGGTTGTTCGATAAGAAAAGAACCGAGTCCTCGGACTCGAATCCCTTTTTGAGAACCGGTACCCGTTATCGAGACCACTATAGTAAAGAAAAAGAGTTGGTTCTTTATTCGAATCCCTCGGAACATCACAAGAAATGACGTCACGTAGCTCAGTCATTAGGCGCAGATAGGGAAAGCAGGAAAAACAATGGACCGGAAAAAAGCGCTCCAAGGTGTAATAAAGTTCAAAACAAAAGGTATAATCCAATGAATAACTTTACTGAGAGATTTGAGCAGGGTATAAACACATGACGAACACTTTTACGACCAACCGGAAACATTGCAACCAGGCTAGCAACGCACCTTCTTTACGGCAGCTGTCGCAACGTTCTTAAAGCAACCGCGGCACATACATATATAAACAACACATATCCCTTTTTTAACTTTTGTTTTTCTTTCATTGTAAACAAAACAAAATCACACTGTATATGTGTTGTCTGTCTAATTATAAATAATGCAGACGAGGCGTGTTGGCTGAGTTCTTGACGTTTACTTTCACAGCGTGCTCATAACTTCATTCTTAGCTGCCGGCGTGGCGACATGCAACAACACTTTTCGGGGCTACCGCGCATGCTCGTTACTCCCGTTGCATGCTGGGTAGTGTAGTTGTTATATTCCCTAGCTCATAACATCACATCTTTCCCCCTATAAAGAAATAATGTTAACTCAAGAAAGTGTATTTCTTTTTTTAGCTTTAACTTTTAATTTTTTAGCATTGTAACCACATTTGCAAACAACTTTTCTCTTCATAGAATTTTCTTTCAATAAAGAAATAAAGTGCAAAAATGTCAAAGCATCATAACAAACAGTTATGTCAAATAGCAGCAGAAGTGCACTTTTTGGAGAGCTGTATTATTTTCAGTTTTGTGCCCAAGGGACTGATTTTATTTAACACTATATTATTATTTATACACCTATAGTGATCACAGAGACAGGTTGTTTTTGTGTTACTGTATATATTTGTTTTTCTGAAAAATCCCACTTAATATACCGTATTTTTCGGAGTATAAGTCGCACCTGCCGAAAATGCATAATAAAGAAGGAAAAAAACATATAAATCGCACTGGACCAAACTATGAAAAAAAACTGCGACGTATAGTCCGAAAAATACGGTACTTTGGGTAAGAACAGTCAATATTTTTTTAGGGGGGTAACAGTCAATAATTATTTATTTATTAGATTTTATTTTTTTCTTATATAATAAAAGTGAGCTTTTGTTAAACCAAATATTGTGTGTTTTTTTCCATATACAACAACCTATCTGGACTCGATAAGAGAATCGATAAGAAATCGGTTCGATAGGAGGATTCTATAATAGGCTTGAACTCGATAATTTCTTATCAAACATCATCCCTCACTACCGGTAATAAAAGTTTCAATCAATCCAAAAAAAAACCTGTATTTTTGTGTTGGTCAATATAGTGGTAATTGCACTGCAAAAAGTCAGTGTTCAAAAACAAGAAAAAGAAATACAAAAATTAGGGGTATTTTATTTGAACTAAGCAAAATTATCTGCCAATAGAACAAGAAAATTCGGCTTGTCAAGACTTTCCAAAACAAGTCAAATTAGCTAATCTCAATGAACCCAAAAATACCTTAAAATAAGTATATTCTCACTAATAACAAGTGCACTTTTCTTGGTAGAAAAAAAACATAAGACCCTTTTGCTCAATATGTTGAAAAATATTCTTAAATTAAGTAAATGCTAGTGCCATTATCTTGACATAATGATATGCGCTCGGCATCATGTTTTTTTTTTTCATGCTTGAAGAAAGAAATTATTACTTTCAAAAAATAGATTTATACTTGTGAGTGTTAATGACACAGCTTTGCATCAGTTGATATTCTAGTTTCAAGCATGTTTTACTCCATATAGGTCATAAAATCTCAGCTACAAGCTGAAATATCTTAATGAGATAATTTAGGACCGAAACCCTTAAAACAAGTAAAACACTCTAACATAAAATCTGCTTAGTGAGAAGAATTATCTTACCAGACAGAATATAAGCAAATATCACCCTTATTTGAGATATTTAATCTTACTTAGATTTCAGTTTTTGCAGTGTGGAGAGCCAAGTTTTTTTTGCCGTGGTACTTGGTGAAAAAAGTGTGAGTACCACTGGCATAGTCTTTATGTAGTACTACATAAACACTATGCCTTAGCAAAATACTAAGAGTGAGGGGAAATGAAGGCAAACAAATTCTACGAGTGACTCGTTGTGGCAACTTCTTATTGAAGAAGACTATTATTAGAGTTATCATAATCCTTTATCATTTTTTGTATTTCTTGTGAGGCCCTTAGACATTGCCATGAAATTTAAAGTCCATGTTTATTCCGGTAACAATACATTGACCAAGTGGAAACATGTTTTTTTTAATTTTTTTTTTAGGTTTTTGTTTATGACAGGGGTGTCCAAACTTTTCCACTGAGGGCCGCACACTGAAAAAAGAAGGCATGCGGGGGCTATTTTGGTATTTTTCATTTTCAAAACCATTATAGTATAATGTTAAAGTTATTTCACCACACACACTAGTTGTGGTGAAATTACCCCCTGCATTTGACCTATCCCCTTGTTCCATCCCTTGGGAGGAAAGGGGAAGGGAGGGGAGCAGTGGGCAGCAGCGGTGGCCGCGCTCGGAAAATCATGTTGGTGATTTAACCCCCAATTCCAACACAGTAGGAAGGGGAATCAAATAGACCCATTCGTCACGGTTTACCTGACACATGGAACGTGACAAAATTGGGAAAGGTTCACTATCCACTTTAGCCGCCAGATAGCTGTAGAACATGTGTTTTGTGGCAATTCCAACTTTGACCACAGCGTCAGTTGCTATGTAGTACTTTCCATCATTTCCAGCAGACTGCATTGCAAAATGATCATTGATTTTGATTAATTATTATTATTTGAGCAATGACTATTTTAAACAAATGTGTTACTTTTGTCAACATTGCAACTTTTTCACGTTACGTTTCCCCTGTGTCCTCTTTTAAGTCACTGTTTCATGTGTTTGTTTGTTTTTTATAGTGTTTTCCTGATGTGCCGGGCAGCGTAAAAAAAAAATTGCGACGGGCCGCACTTTGGACACCTCTGGTTTATGACATTATTATTGAATATAAAATATTACTTTGAGAATAACTGGCCCTCCAGAAGGGAGTGCAAGATTGAAATTGACGGTGATAAATAGAATGGACTCATCTGTTTGGAATTGGCATGTCAAAGAATGAAGAGCAATGAAAACACTCTGAGTCACAGCCAAAGTCAATAATGTTTAGTTGCATCAGTCAAAGAATAAAAAGTCATCAGACCACCGGTAGAGAAGGCAAAGTCAGGATAGAGAGACCAGACCAGAGAAAAATGTGTTCAAGACATATTTCGAATACAAACCCCGTTTCCATATGAGTTGGGAAATTGTGTTAGATGTAAATATTAACGGAATACAATGATTTGCAAATAACTTTCAACCCATATTCAGTTGAATATGCTACAAAGACAACATATTTGATGTTCAAACTGATAAACTTTTTTTTTTTTTGCAAATAATCATTAACTTTAGAATTTGATGCCAGCAACACGTGACAAAGAAGTTGGGAAATGTGGCAATTAATACTGATAAAGTTGAGGAATGCTCATCAAACACTTATTTGGAACATCCCACAGGTGAACAGGCAAATTGGGAACATGTGGGTGCCATGATTGGGTATAAAAGTAGATTCCATGAAATGCTCAGTCATTCACAAACAAGGATGGGGCGAGGGTCACCACTTTGTCAACAAATGCGTGAGCAAATTGTTGAACAGTTTAAGAAAAACCTTTCTCAACCAGCTATTGCAAGGAATTTAGAGATTTCACCATCTATGGTCCGTAATATCATCAAAGGGTTCAGAGAATCTGGAGAAATCACTGCACGTAAGCAGCTATGCCCGTGACCTTCGATCCCTCAGGCTGTACTGCATCAACAAGCGACATCAGTGTATAAAGGATATCACCACATGGGCTCAGGAACACTTCAGAAACCCACTGTCAGTAACTACAGTTGGTCGCTACATCTGTAAGTGCAAATTAAAACTCTCCTATGCAAGGCGAAAACAGTTTATCAACAACACCCAGAAACGCCGTCGGCTTCGCTGGGCCTGAGCTCATCTAAGATGGACTGATACAAAGTGGAAAAGTGTTCTGTGGTCTGATGAGTCCACATTTCAAATAGTTTTTGGAAACTATGGACGTCGTGTCCTCCAGACCAAAGAGGAAAAGAACCATCTGGATTGTTATCGGCGCAAAGTTAAAAAGCCAGCATGTGTGATGGTATGGGGGTGTATTAGTGCCCAAAACATGGGTAACTTACACATCTGTAAAGGCGCCATTAATGCTGAAAGGTACATACAGGTTTTGGAGCACCATATGTTGCCATCCAAGCAACGTTACCATGGACGCCCCTGCTTATTTCAGCAAGACAATGCCAAACCACGTGTTACATCAACGTGGCTTCATAGGAAAAGAGTGTAATCCAGACCTGTCTCCCATTGAAAATGTGTGGTGCATTATGAAGCCTAAAACACCACAACCGAGACCCCGGACTGTTGAACAACTTAAGCTGTACATCAAGCAAGAATGGGAAAGAATTCCACCTGAGAAGCTTAAAAAAATGTGTCTCCTCAGTTCCCAAACGTTTACTGAGTGTTGTTAAAAGGAAAGGCCATGTAACACAGTGGTGAACATGCCCTTTCCCAACTACTTTGGGGCGTGTTGCAGCCATGAAATTCTAAGTTAATTATTATTTGCAAAAAAAAAAAAAATGTATGAGTTTGAACATCAAATATCTTGTCTTAGTAGTGCATTCAATTGGATATGGGTTGAAAATGATTTGCAAATCATTGTATTCCGTTTATATTTACATCTAACACAATTTCCCAACTCATATGGAAAAGGGGTTTGTAGTTATTAAAGGTTTGATTCTGCACATTTTATTTTTCACATTTTCTACGTTGCCCCTTGTACCAATGTGTCTGTGTCCAGATGTATTTCTGCTGCTATCACTCATCAAACTGGCCAGAAATGTAGGGCAATCCGAGAAAATGAAATGTTAGGAACACTTTGGCTTCGGCAAATAAACAAAAGATTGCAAAATATGCTCCTCTTCTGCGTCCCTGTCTGCCCATAATGTGTGTCACGATAACAGAGAGTAACCAGTAGTGCCTTTTGAATAAACATGGGTCTACTCTTCATGGGGGTGTTGAAAAGAAGCTGCGATCGGTGCATACGAGATCCCGGAAGCCTTTTTGTAAACACCGGTATAATGGGCCCTACAGTACTCGCACTGCGTTCAAATTGCAGTATTTGGTGGAGTTCTTAGGGACAGATTCAATCCCAGAATCACAAACATGCCGGACTTAAACACATGGCAAAGTCTATAATCATGAAACTCTCCAACCCACTTCAACTTTAAAGAGTCCGACTGACCTACTGTAAGAGTTATAATTGCATCCACATTGCTACCGTTTGATGGCGTACTCGCAGCAGGATGGCGGATTAGCGGCCCTGTCGGCCGACAAAAACAGCTAAAACATTGTTTTCATGGCAGGGTTACACCAAACCTGACGAGATTGTAACCTGCTCAAAATATATGCTATTCCTTTGACAGAATAACGTCTTCTCATTCAAACTATCTGGTACCAGATAGTCAGGGCCAGCAAGGCCTTCTCTGCTGGCCCAACATAACCAGAAATCATGATCATAATTAAAGACGAAAGTAATTTTTTATTTACTTTCCCTAAATATCAAAAAGTATTCACATTCTCTTCATGTCATATTTTGCTCCGTCCAGCATTGTTGTTTTTAGGGTTATAGAGTTTTTTAAGATGTCCGATAATGGCTTTTTTGCCGATATCCGATATTCCGATATTGTCCAACTCTTAATTACAGATTCCGATATCAACCGATACCGATATATACAGTCGTGGAATTAACACATTATTATGCTTAATTTTGTTGTGATGCATTAAACAACGTAACAAGGTTTTCCAAAATAAATCAACTCAAGTTATGGAAAAAAATGCCAACATGGCGCTGCCATATTTATTATTGAAGTCACAAAGTGTATTATTTTTTTTAACATGCCTCAAAACAGCAGCTTGGAATTTGGGACATGCTCTCCCTGAGAGAGCATGAGGAGGTTGAGGTGGGGGGCTAATGGGTAGCGGGGGGTGTATAGTGTAGCGTCTCAGAAGAATTAGTGCTGCAAGGGGTTCTGGGTATTTGTTCTGTTGTGTTTATGTTGTGTTACGGTGCGGATGTTCTCCCGAAATGTGTTTGTCATTCTTGTTTGGTGTGGGTTCACAGTGTGGCGCGTATTTGTAACAGTGTTAAAGTTGTTTATACGGCCACCCTCAGTGTGACCTGTATGGCTGTTGACCAAGTATGCCTGGCATTCACTTGTGTGTGTGAAAAGCCGTAGATATTATGTGATTGGTCCGGCACGCAAAGGCAGTGCCTTTAAGGTTTATTGGCGCTCTGTACTTCTCCCTACATCCATGTACACAGCGGCGTTTTAAAAAGTCATATAAATTTTACTTTTTGAAACAGATACCGATAATTTCCGATATTACAGTTTAAAGCATTTATTCGACTGCTGATATTATCGGACATCTCTAGTTTTTATCCAATCAGAATTCAGCAAGCTTATGTTGCCATGCTGTTAGTATGGAAGAATGGACAAAGCAGGCTTTATACCACAGCAAGTTTTAATTGTGATGAGCACACACATGCACACAGCACTCCATCCCCTTTCATTGTATCTACCTGTCTACTGATTTCTACTCAGGTCCTTGTCGATGTTAATGTGGGTGAATTTTACTTTTTTAAACGTTTATTATTGCGCAATTTAGTTGTTAAAGTACATTTTTTGGGCTGATTTCTGATGGTTTGTGAGGGCACTGTAGTGTGTGTGCGCGTGTTGACAGAGCAGCGCATGCGGCACAGCTTTTTTATAAATAGAAAGTTGATCCATCACTCCCTTATTATGTTTGTTTTCTATCCAGTACTTTATAGCACTGTACAAACCTTAACTAAAATAGGGACTTTTTTCCATGCCGGAACCCATTATTCATATTTTACAATATTTATAATGGAAAAATGTGCTTCACTATACACATTTTTTTGATTGACGAACACTGTTCTAGAACAGTTCGTGAATCGAGATTTCACTGTAATTCCGTTAATATTTACATCTAACCGGGGCTATCCCTTAGCGATAGGGTGAGAAGCTCTGCCATCCGGGAGGAGCTCAAACTAAAGCCGCTGCTCCTCCACATCGAGAAGAGCCAGATGAGGTGGTTCAGGCATCTGGTCAGGATGCCACCCGAACGCCTCCCTAGGGAGGTGTTTCGGGCACGTCCGACCAATAGGAGGCCACGGGGAAGACCCAGGACTCGTTGGGAAGACTATGTCTCCCGGCTGGCCTGGGAACGCCTCGGGATCACCCGGGAGGAGCTGGACCAAGTGGCTGGGGAGAGGGAAGTCTGGGCTTTCCTACTTAGGCTGCTGCACCCACGACCCGACCTCGGATAAGCGGAAGAAGATGGATGCATGGGTGGATGGATGTTCTTTCACCTTCGTCATTATCTTCCTCTTCATGCTCTACTCACTCTATTCAAAACTCTATTTGAACTACATCTAAACTATTGTAATGACATTTGGTGTAACACCTTCCCTACCTACCTTCACAAATTAGAATCCATGCAAAAGAAAATCATACGGGCCCTGTCATGGTCCAATTTTAATGCCCCCACTCGACATCTATTCCATACTTATCATCTCTTAAGATGATAATTATAATGATTTATCACAAAGCTTGTCTAACCTATCAAGTCATCCACAGGCTGAATCTCAGGCTCTGTAGCTTGGTTCCTATCTATCGTCCCCAAGCATGCCCACAACATTCATAACTGACATAATATCAGGTAAACATTGTCTACTGGCTTGTACTGCTCGAAGTGTTGTAAGCAGGGGATCACAGATCTGGAACCGGCTTGATGAGAGCCTCAGGATGCTGTATTCATTCTCCAACTTCAAAAAGAAACTGAAATCATACCTATTAACCACCTATCTCTAATGCCTCATGTGAATGGCTCGTGCTCCTTTAGAGGATTAGCATTGTCACATGTGGCTTCGGGGTAGATTACTGTTGGGTTGTGTGTGGTTGAATGCAGAGGTGGGTAGTAACGCGCTACATTTACTCCGTTACATCTACTTGAGTAACTTTTGGGATAAATTGTACTTCTAAGAGTAGTTTTAATGCAACATACTTTTACTTTTACTTGAGTATATTTATAGAGAAGAAACGCTACTTTTACTCCGCTACTTTTATCTACATTCAGCTCGCTACTCGCTACTAATTTTTATCGATCTGTTAATGCACGCTTTGTTTGTTTTGGTCTGTCAGACAGACCTTCATAGTGCCTGCGTTTCAACAAATACAGTCACTGGTGACGTTCACTCCGTTCCACCAATCAGATGCAGTCACTGGTGACGTTGGACCAATCAAACAGAGCCAGGGGTCACATGACCTGACTTAAACAAGTTGAAAAACGTATTGGGGTGTTACCATTTAGTGGTCAATTGTACGGAATATGTACTGTACTGTGCAATCTACTAATACAAGTTCCAATCAATCAATCAAAAGTGTGAAGGAAAAAAGACCATTTTTTATTTCAACCGTACACCCCGTCAAAAGCCTAAAGACTGACTGCACAGTTCCTGTCTTCACAATAAAAGTGCCGCTCCATCGCGCCTGCGCTTTCAAAATAAGAGTCTCCGAAAGCCTGCACAAACAAGCTAGCAAGCTACAGAGTTTGCCGCCAATGTATTTCTTGTAAAGTGTATAAAAACGAATATGGAAGCTGGACATATAAGATGCTAAAAACCAACCACTTTCATGTTTTGTCCACTAGCGACGCTGAGATCATTATTCATGCGTTCGTTACGTCTCGTCTCGATTACTGTAACGTATTATTTTCGGGTCTCCCTATGTCTAGCATTAAAAAATTACAGTTGGTACAAAATGCGGCTGCTAGACTTTTGACAAGAACAAGAAAGTTTGATCATATTACGCCTATACTGGCTCACCTGCACTGGCTTCCTGTGCACTTAAGATGCGACTTTAAGGTTTTACTACTTACGTATAAAATACTACACGGTCTAGCTCCAGCCTATCTTACCGATTGTATTGTACCATATGTCCCGGCAAGAAATCTGCGTTCAAAGAACTCCGGCTTATTAGTGATTCCCAGAGCCCAAAAAAAGTCTGCGGGCTGTAGAGCGTTTTCTATTCGGGCTCCAGCACTATGGAATGCCCTCCCGGTAACAATTAGAGATGCTACCTCAGTAGAAACATTTAAGTCCCATCTTAAAACTCATTTGTATACTCTAGCCTTTGAATAGCCCCCCTTTTTTTTAGACCAGTTGATCTGCCGTTTCTTTTCTTTTCTCCTCTGCTGCCCCCTATCCCTTGTGGAGGGGAAGACACACAGATCCGGTGGCCATGGATGGGGTGCTGGCTGTCCGGGGTCGGGACCCGGGGTGGACCGCTCGCCTGTATATTGGTTGGGAACATCTCTGCGCTGCTGACCCGTCTCCGCTCGGGATGGTTTCCTGCTGACCCCACTGTGGACTGGACTCTTACTGTTATGCTGGATCCACTATGGACTGGACTCTCACAATATTATGTTAGACCCACTCGACATCCATTGCATTCGGTCTCCCTAGAGGGGGGGGGTTACCCACATATGCGGTCCTCTCCAAGGTTTCTCATAGTCATTCACATCGACGTCCCACTGGGGTGAGTTTTTCCTTGCCCTTATGTGGGCTATACCGAGGATGTCGTTGTGGCTTGTGCAGCCCTTTGAGACACTTGTGATTTAGGGCTATATAAATAAACATTGATTGATTGATTGATGTGGTATTAGACAGAAAGGAGGAACTTTTTTTCTCCTCCATTTGAAAACGTGGACGTTTGTCATCACTACTGTCTGATTCCAATCAATGCAAGTCATCAGAATCAGGTAATACACCAACTTATATTCTTGTCTTCATGAAAGAAAGGAATCTATATGTGTTAAACATGCATGTATATTCATTAAAACACTATTAACATGTAAACAAAAACGGCAAAAAAAATAAATATAAATTATATACTGTATATATCAATGTATATATATATATATATATATATATATATATATATATATATATATATATATATATATATATATATATATATATGTGTGTGTATATATATATATATATGTGTGTGTGTGTGTATATATATATATATATATATATATATATATATATATATATATATATATATATATATATATATATATATGTATATATGTGTGTGTGTGTATATATATATATATATATATATGTGTGTGTATGTTACTCATCAGTTACTCATTACTTGAGTAGTTTTTTTACAACATACTTTTTACTTTTACTCAAGTAAATATTTGGGTGACTACTCCTTACTTTTACTTGAGTAATAAATCTCTAAAGTAACAGTACTCTTACTTGAGTACAATTTCTGGCTACTCTACCCACCTCTGGTTGAATGTATGTATGTATGTGTATGCTTGCTTTTGTGCTCCTATTTTGTGTTTGTCATATCGCGTTCTTGTGCTATAAGCATTGCATGCATATACTAACCTCTGGACCCCTGCCAAAAGCTTATTCTAGCTTATTTTGGGGACCCTTTCACTTACCACCATCCTTAAATGGATATTCACTACTGTTGTAACTTGTAATATGGTATTGTGAATAAACTTGAAACTTATTCTGATCATTTGGATGGGTGGCCAAATACTTTTTGCAATATAGTGTATCTGCAAACCGTTCTCAAAGTGTTAATACCATGGACAAATGATTTTTGTTTTAGTTATTGCCAACAGCCTGGAACTATTGACAGAAACGAAATCGTCTTGGGTGAACAAGCTTGGATTATATCAAATTACAGCTCTTCAGCAGTCTATGAAAACAGGGATGGTTTCAAAGGAGATGCAATCAGATGATTTTCTTTGTGAGATAGGGAAGTTTGATATCTCACCGCCAACACAATACTGTATGCATTTAACAGTTTCCACATTGTAAATGTGTGTGCATCTGTGTGAAAGAGAATATACATTTCACTTGTGACGCTACCACGACATCACCAGGCGAATTATCGCGACGACTATCAACTGCAAATATGCAAACATATGCGCATATGCAAAGATAATGCAAATATAATAATTTTGCACTCACAATGGGATTTATTAAACATAAAACTCTTCTGCATCCACAGTTTGTAATCTAAATTCAGCCCGTCCAGAAAGGTCTGTGTATCTTCCGTTCATTCTATTTCCAATTTTGAAACGCAAATTAAAAAACTTTTTTAATTTTGATTATATATGGCAGATTTTAATACAAAAAAAGGGTTGATATTCATTAAATGCCATAAAATGTGATTTTGTGCTGTTTTCCTTTTATGGATTTTTATTTTTCCAGATAAACACAAAAATCGGATATATGTTCATCCAAAATGCAAAAATGCGTGTTTATCTTTGTGATGACAAATTGAACCGGAAGCAGTATTTTAGGTCCGTTCATCCTATTTCCAATTCTTAAATGCGAATCAAAAATCTAAATTCGGACCAATTTTTCTTCTTTCATTTCTGAAACAAAAGTTGGACAACTATTTAATGACACTTTTTTAAAACAACTACAGGACTCCTGCTGAAGAAAGATGTTACCGTTATGCTAAAAAAAACACGCTAAATGCAAGGGATAAGCTAAAATACTACTTCCGGTTCAATTTGTCATCACACGCATTTTTGCATTTTGGATGAACGTATATTGGATTTTTGTGTTTATCTGGAAAAATTAAAATCCATAAAAGGAAAACAGCACCAAATCCCATTTTATGGCAATACTTGAATGGGATTTTTTTTGTTTGTTTGTTTGTTTTAAAATATGCCATATACCGTATTTTTCGGAGTATAAGTCGCACCGGAGTATAAGTCGCACCTGCCGAAAATGCATAATAAAAAAGGAAAAAAACATATATAAGTCGCACTGGAGCCCGGCCAAACTATGAAAAAAAACTCAGACTTATAGTCCGAAAAATACGGTATAATAAAAATCGAAAAACGGCTCTAATTAGATTTTTTGATTTGCGTTTCAGAATTGGAAATAGAATGAACGGAAGGTACACGGACCTAGAAAGTACTTGTGCACTGGCACAGTCACGCACAAATGGTTAGTATAACTGTTTTTTTTATATTTTGTTATTGCTTTTCAACACCAAAAAAGAAAAGCACTCTGTTTTTGTATTTTAATTTTTGTGTTTTAAAATGAAATTCAAATCAACCAATTGTTACCAAAACATACACTAACAGGTGTCCTTAATTTTTTCTCACAAAGTACTGTATATATATATATATATTAACATATCACAAAAAAACTTCTTGAAGCATGCATTTTTTGCGTCTTGAGCACATAAGTGCAGCCTCTCTCCCGTTAGCGCACCTTTAAAATGCTAAAAAAAATATACTAATGTGACTGCTTCTAAAATGCCCATAAAAAATTGGTGCATCCCAATGTTTGAAAACATATTAAAAAAATGCCACACGTAGGAACATAATAACATGACTGTGCAGTAAATGATCTAGTGTACACACAAAAAGCTCATTTAAAAAGCCAGTCTAATTTTGAATTGTACACGCAGTCTTAGTACGGTAAATCACACGCATCACGTCCACTAATAGTACATGCAATGTTATCGTTTTCTCATGCTCTTTAGCGCGTGGTACTTGGATCTTAATAATAACAATAAAAATGGATTTGATTTATATCGCACTTTTCTAGACACTCAAAGCGCTTCACAGAGAGGTGAGAACCCATCATTCCTTCAGTCCACATTCACACTTTTGCCCAAAGACACAACCGCAGTGACTTAGATGTGCAGAAGCAGAGATCGAACCCGGAACCGCAAGTTGCAGGTAGGGCCAGTCTATCGACCCCGCTCTACCAATTGAACCACGCCGCCCTGTAGTAGATCACATGCAACACGGCGACCAATAATACACACATGTTTGAAGTGTGCGCACACTATTTCAGTGTTTTCCAACCTTTTTTGAGCCAAGGCACATTTTTTGCGTTTAGAAAATCCGGAGTCACACCACCAGCAGAAATCATTGAAAAACGAAACTCAGTAAAAAGTTTTTGTCGCAATTGTTGGATATGACTTTAAACCATAACCATGCATGCATCACTATAGCTCTTGTCTCAAAGTACGTGTACTGTCACCACCTGCCACATCACACCGTGACTTATTTGGAGTTTTTTGCTGTTTTCCTGTGTGTAGTGTTTTAGTTCTTGTCTTGCACTCCTATTTTGGTGGCTTTTTCTCTTTTTTTGGTATTTTCCTGTAGCAGTTTCATGTCTTCCTTTGAGCGATATTTACCGCATCTACTTTGGTTTAGCAATCAAGACTATTTTAGTTGTTTTTATCCTTCTTTGTGGGGACATTTTTGATTGTCATGTCATGTTCGGCTGTACATTGTCTTTGCTCCACAGTAAGTATTTGCTGTCGTCCAGCATTCTGTTTTTGTTTACTTTGAAACCAGTTCAGTTTTAGTTTTGTTATGCATAGCCTTCCCTAAGCTTCAATGCCTTTTCTTAGGGGCACTCACCTTTCGTTTATTTTTGGTTTAAGCATTATACACCTTTTTACCTGCACACTGCCTCCCACTGTTTCCGACATCTACAAAGCAAATAGCTACCGGCTACCACCTACTGATATGGAAGAGTATAACACGGTTACTCTGCCGAGCTCTAGACAGCACCAACCACTCAACAACAACAACACATCATTTGCAGACTATAATTACTGGTTTGCAAAAAATATTTGTAACCCAAATAGGTGAAATTAGATAATCTCCCACGACACACCAGACTGTATCTCACGGCACACTAGTGTGCCGCGGCACAGTGGTTGAAAAACACTGCACTATTTAGCACCTGTTATTTGGATCAGGCCCTAAATCTTCAACTACTATTTGATATGTCAACTCTGTGACTCGACAGCAAACCATGACAGTATGACTACTATTGATTACCTTTAACAATGATTAATGATAACAACTTTATTTAAGTGAAACAATGCATAGACTGTGCAACAGACAGAATCTTATAGACATACTTTATAAAGCTAAAATAATAGAATTAACTTTCTGGATTCTGGGTATTTGTCCTGTTGTGTTACGGTGCGGATGTTCTCCCGAAATGTGTTTGTCATTCTTGTTGGTGTGGGTTCACAGTGTGGCGCATATTTGTATCAGTGTTCAAGTTGTTTATACAGCCACCCTCAGTATGACCTGTATGGCTGTTGACCAATTATGCTTTGCATTCACTTGTGTGTGTGAAAAGCCGTAGATATTATGTGATTGGGCCGGCACAAAGTTATTTGGCGCTCTGTACTTCTCCCTACGTTCGTGTACCACTGCGTACAATGGCGTTTTAAAAAGTCATACATTTTACTTTTTGAAACTGATACCGATAATTTCCGATATTACATTTTAAAGCATTTATCTGCCGATAATATCGGCAGCCCGATATTATCGGACATCTCTAGTGGTAGGCCTAAGTAATCTTTAAAAACAAGACTGAGGTTGTATTGTTAAGTTGGCCACTGTAACATTACACACAGTTTTGAACAGTAACACTGTGTTTGAGTATAGGAAAATAAAACACTGTACTTAAATAATGAATTACGTTACATGAAAATATTTAATTAAGTGATTATTTGACATACCACTAAATGGAGCCCATAGTTTGAGGCTACCTGCTTTAGTCGACTAAATTAACTGTAATTTTAGCTGACTAAAATGTTGTGAAATCTAGTCGACTAAAACTACACTTAAACTAAATCCATCAAGATGACTAAAGTTTGAATAAATCTAGAACACATTTTGGTCTCTGACTAAAACAAAAATTAACAAAATTAATACTAAGTGAAGACGTCAAAGTTTCTGTCACATGACTTGTCGACTGGAAAAAAAAGAAGAAGGAAGGAATCAAGATGGATGAATTGAGTGGGTGGTGTCGCTGAATGGGGTGTGCTTTAAAAAGGGGGTGGGGAGAGGAAATGAGAGAGGAAGACACAATGACAGGAGGAGGAGGTGATTAGCTCTCTTTGGTTTTTCTTTACTGCTCGTATTGTGTATGCGGGTGTGTAAGTGGGTGAGTGTGTAAATCACAGGTCATTCTACCCTATCTTTGACACTATCTGTTTAACAATACCCATTATTCCTACATCATGCCCCACTGGCCTCCGTGTGCCATCAATTATTGTATCGTAATAACAGGGGTAGCTAAAGTGCGGCCCACCGCTTGCTTTTTTTATTGGTCCACAGTACTAAAAAATATAGCTAAACAGCTCCATTTTTGTTTCATCTGACCAAAGAACTTTCCTCCAGAAGGTCTTATGTTTGTCCATGTGAAGTCAGATGAAATAAAAAATTTGGCCACAATACTCAGTAATATGTTTGGAGGAGAAAAGGTGAGGCTTTTAATCCCAGGAACACCATACCTACTGTCAAGCACGGTGGTGGTAGTATTATGCTCTGGGCCTGTTTTGCTGCCAATGGAACTGGTGCTTTACAGAGAGTAAATGGGACAATGAAAAAGGAGGATTACTTCCAAATTCTTCAGGACAACCTAAAATCATCAGCCCAGAGGTTGGGTCTTGGGCGCAATTGGGTGTTCCAACAGGACAATGACCCCAAACACACGTTACAAGTGGTAAAGGAATGGCTAAATCAGGCTAGAATTAAAGTTTTAAAGAATGGCCTTCCCAAAGTCCTGACTTAAACGTGTAGACATTGCTGAAGAAACAAGTCCATATCAGAAAACCAACCCATTTAGCAGAACTGCACCAATTTTGTTAAGAAGAGTGGTCAAAAATTCAACCAGAAGCTTGCCAGAAACGCCTTATTGCAGTGAAACTTGCCAAGGGACATGTAACCAAATATTAACATTGCTGTATGTATACTTTTGACCAAGCAGATGTGGTCACATTTTCAGTAGACTCATAATAAATTCATAAAAGAACCAAACTTCATGAATGTTTTTTGTGACGAACAAGTATGTGCTCCAAAAATAAGAGTTGTAGAAATTATTGGAAACTCAAGACAGTCATGACATTATGTTCTTTACAAGTGTATGTAAACTTTTGACTACGACTGTATGTATATGACTATATATATATATATATATACATATATATATATATATATATATATATATATATATATATATATATATATATATATATATATATATATATATATATACACTCAGTGTAGTTATTATACACAATCTAGAAAAAAACTAGTATATTTCGTCATATGGACTTTTAGTTAAATATTATTGAACATTTGAAAAAAAAAAAGCTTAATTTCAGCTCAAATAATAACACAGAATAAAGTTACTGTAAAATGTACTCATGTGTTCATGAAGTGTAGGTCTTGTTGTGAATTTAGGCTTTCAAGACAGTTTTAAAGATGCGCTGTCCGTTATACTTTATATTTTAGTCGACAACATGTACTGTCATTTTAGTTAACTAAAACTAAATTAATTGAGATGACTAAAACTAAAACACATTTTTTCGTTAAAATACTTTGGCTAAAACTAAATTACAAACTGCTGTCAAAATGAACACTGCTTCTTTACATTGCATGTCCGCTACACAGATTGGACCGCAGTTCAAGACTAACATCTGGCAAGTTTTTAATTGGCTAGAGTGAGACAGAGGCGTCAATAAAACAACCCCAGACGGAGATCAAACACGACATGCTGGGAGCAGATTCAGGCTGCAGGATGCATCCGGGATGGGGGGCTCTCAGCACACCCTACCGCAACTACTGTGCAGCAGTAAGTGGATGCAGTTACCTCAACGTTAGAGGTAGTGTCTTATCTACTGTTGCTCTCGTCTGAACTTTTCAAAGTGTATTCCCAGCAGACAGTACAAAAAGATAGACATACGTGCGATTTCCCGGTCAAGATTCCAAAAAGAAAGCTTGTTGACTTAGATTACTGTACTAATTTTTTTTGTGTGTTTGTTTTTTGTGACAGCAAAGTATTTGTGTTGTGTAATTGCAAAGTCAATAAGAGTAATTGCAGTGAATATTTTGTGGCAAACGCAAACACGGGAGGCGGTTTTCAGCATGCACGTGCCTGTTAGAGTTGTAAGTTCGAATGCACACTGTACATAATGGCAGTGTGCAGAAGGTGAAGTGTTGCCACACCGCGACTGCCCCACCTATACGTGTGGGTTTTGTTGAAAAAAAATAATAAAATAAATGCACTGGTGGATTAAGCGCTGTGACTATGCAGGCTTTGGTGACTTTATGGAAAACCTTTAGTTCATAAAAGGCCCAAGAATTGGCATTTATAAGCAATTTAAAAGCAAGGTAACACTTAGGTATGGGGAACATATTCACCATTAATTAGTTGCTTATTAAAGTAACACAGACTTAATTTAGAGTTATTTGTACACTAGGGGAACATATAAGGGTTAGGGTTACTAGGAAGCAATAATTCTGAGGTTATTGAGGGAAGACTCTTAGTTAATGGTTTACTGGTTGTATAATAAGGCCATGCAGAATAAGGCATTAATAACCTCACAAACTGTGATTTTGCCTTTTTTCGAGGTGAAAAAAGTCGCAAATGAGATTTTTGTTTATCCATCCATCCATCCATTTTCTACCGCTTATTCCCTTTGGGATCGCGGGGGGCGCTGGAGCCTATCTCAGCTACAATCGGGCGGAAGGCGGGGTACACCCTGGACAAGTCACCACCTCATCTCAGGGCCAGCACAGATAGACAGACAACATTCACACTCACATCCACACACGAGGGCCAATTTAGTGTTGCCAATCAACTTATCCCCAGGTGCATGTCTTTGGAAGTGGGAGGGAACCCACGCAGTCACGGGGAGGACATGCAAACTCCACACAGAAAGATCTCGAGCCCGGGATTGAACCCAAGACTACTCAGGACCTTCGTATTGTGAGGCAGAGGCAATAACCCCTCTGCCACCGTGAAGCCCGTGACGATTTTTGTTTAGTTCACTTTAATGAAAGACTGTATTCCTTTAATGAGTATGTTTAATTAACTTTAAAATAATCACGGTTTAAGTCAGTGGTTCTTAACC
Source organism: Nerophis lumbriciformis (assembly GCF_033978685.3). Classification (NCBI taxonomy): domain Eukaryota; kingdom Metazoa; phylum Chordata; class Actinopteri; order Syngnathiformes; family Syngnathidae; genus Nerophis; species Nerophis lumbriciformis. The sequence goes on along the minus strand of NC_084578.2, from coordinate 19,915,972 downwards.
TTGTTGGAGGTACCGAACCCCACCAGTTTCATATGCACATTCAGCGAACCCTTCTTTAGTGAAAAATAAAATGTTTTTTTCTTTAATCTAATCTTAATTTATAAATATTAATCATGAAATGATGTTATTATTTTAAAGAAATACTAATAAATATATATTTTGCAAACAGAAAGTTACAGGAATGTACGCATGATCCCATGTTTACATCTCATTGTGCAACATGTGAATGTTTTAGTGGGAACTAAATGCGATATCTGAAAGGGGTACAAATTATTTCCGAAGCAGGGACCCCACCCCGACATACAATACTAGTACAAAGCTCATGAAAAACAATATTTTTTGTAATTGTCATTTTAAGTGGGCCAAAACACTTATATTAGAAAATAATCCCATGGAAATGACTGCTGTCATTTGATTACAATAATAAAACATTTAACTTGTTATTTAGTCAGGTTTGGGACAGGTGTGCTGCTGGTGTGACCACAGTGCATGTGCACGTCTGACGTCGCTCACATGTGCTCCACTGAATGCTCAAGGAGTTTTCACGTTTGCTAACGCATATGGAAAATTTGAGGGAACATTGTTTGGGGGTATCCATAATACGTCGCTAGGGAGAAGTTTTTATTTACACGATGAGTCAGGTGTGTCTTGACCTCCGCCGAACCCCTGAGGCCGACTCACCGAAACCCTAGGGTTCGATTGAACCCAGGTTAAGAACCATTGCTTTAAGTGCTATTTGGAGCACATCGATATGATGTTACTAATACCTCGTGACCAGTCACTATACACTACTACATACATATCATCGCAATCTGTTTATTATAACCTTTAAAAAAAACATTCCACTGATCCTCGACTCTGGACAAACTCTAACAAATTAGATTCTGCTGTAAAATCCTTAGTCGAAGACAAACCTACTTGTTACTAATGTTACAGCAGCAATTCTAAACACTTGAGGCACCGTTCAATTAGCAGTCAAACATGCTTATGCCATGACACAGCCTCCACCATGTTTGACATACGATGTGGTTTACTTTCCTTCGCCATATGTTTATCTTCCCATCATTCTGACTCAAGTTGACTTGTGTTATATCTGGCCAAAGAAACTGATTCCAGATCATTGGCGGTTTTCTTTTTTTTCCATGTTTACTGGCAAAGTTTAATCTGGGTTTTAGTGCTGAACCCTTTCATATGTACTGTTCATTCATCTCTTAGGGTTTTGATGCCATAACATTATTATTTTTGATATATCTCTTGTATTTATTATATTTTATCTTACTGGTGGATCGGTGTTTCCCCTAGTTTTACAGCTTTGGGGGGCATCAACACATGCACAACTTAGCAGACTGTATGGTAATTGACAGCTGCATTTGTGGTGAAATGAGTGCACAAAGTCAAAATCAAGACATGTCATTTAATCGATGCCAGGACCAATTGTCAACGTGCAACCACACATAGAAACTACAGAACAGAAATGACATGCTGTCGTGCTAATAAAATGAATAGGTATAATTCAATTCTGTAGTGATCTGGTGCTGAATAGGATAAAATCAACTTCACCTTCTTTGGGGTGGAGGCTGCTGTTGGGGTAATGACTACGGACCAGTGCTGGCTCCAGGCTTTTTGAGCCCTAAACTTGATTTTGTTTGTGGCCCTACTTTGGTCTTTAAATGGTCTTTAACTAACTGGGGTTTGATTATATGTTGCCTACTAAGTGTAACCTTTTAAAGGCCTACTGAAACCCACTACTACCGACCACGCAGTCTGATAGTTTATATATCAATTAACTTATAAAGTGCAATTCTAAATTTCCTGCGAAACTTCCGGTTGAAAACGTCTAGGTATGATGACGTATGCGCGTGACATCGATGGTTGAAACGGAAGTATTGGGACGACATTGTATCCAATACAAAAAGCTCAGTTTTCATCACAAAATTCCACAGTATTCTGGACATCTGTGTTGGTGAATCCTTTGCAATTTGTTTAATGAACAATGGAGACTGCAAAGAAGAAAGCTGTAGATGCGATCGGTGTATTAGCGTCTGGCTACAGCAACACAACCAGGAGGACTTTGACTTGGATAGCAGACGCGCTATCCGACGCTAGCCGCCGACCGCATCGATGATCGGGTGAAGTCCTTCGTCGCGCCGTCGATTGCTGGAACGCAGGTGAGCTTCGGTGTTGATGAGCAGATGAGGGTTGGCGTAGGTGGAGAACTAATGTTTTTATCATAGCTCTGTCGAGGTCCGTAGCTAAGTTAGATTCAATGGCGTCGTTAGCAACAGCATTGTTAAGCTTCGCCAGGCTGGAAAGCATTAACCGTGTAGTTACAGGTCCATGGTTTAATAGTATTGTTGATTTTCTGTCTATCCTTCCAGTCAGGGGTTTATTTCTTTTGTTTCTATCTGCAGTTAAGCCCGATGCTATCACGTTAGCGCCGTAGCTAAAGTGCTTCACCGATGTATTGTCGTGGAGATAAAAGTCACTGTGAATGTCAATTTCGCGTTCTCGACTCTCATTTTCAAGAGGATATAGTATCCCAGGTGGTTTAAAATACAAATCCGTGATCCACAATAGAAAAAGGAGAGAGTGTGGAATCCAATGAGCCCTTGTACCTAAGTTACGGTCAGAGTGAAAAAAAGATGCGTCCTGCACTGCGCTCTAGTCCTTCACTCTCACGTTCCTCATCCACAAATCTTTCATCCTGGCTCAAATTAATGGATTAATTGTCGCTTTCTCAGTCCCAATCGCTCTCGCTGCTGGTGTAAACAATGGGGAAATGTGAGGAGACTTTCCACTTGTGACGTCACGCTACTTCCGGTACAGGCAAAGCTTTTTTTATCAGCGACCAAAAGTTGCGAACTTTATCGTCGTTGTTCTATACTAAATCCTTTCCGCAAAAATATGGCAATTTCGCGAAATGATCGAGTATGACACATAGAATGGATCTGCTATCCCCGTTTAAAATAAAAAAAATCATTTCAGTAGGCCTTTAAAGCTCCATATGACACAAGTTATTGAAAATAGAAACAGTGTCCATCTAAATGAGGGATATTCAATCTTGTTTTGAGTGACACATTTCCGTAAAGTTAAGGTTATGGAGGGCTAGACTTTTCCCTTCACTATTAGTATTATTTTGTATAATCTGGAGAACCAGTGTTCTTTACAGTAGACATTTGATTTTGGTCTAACTATTTTGCAATGCTCTGCTGTTTATAGGGATCTTCTGCAAAAAAGCTAGTCAAAGAGTATCTCTATTGCAGCACTCTAGTGTTTTTAAGAATCTGCTGCAAACAAGTTTTTTGAACTGAAGTCGCGGGCCACAAGTTGAATAGCACACAAAGAAAAAAAAGGGGGGACCTAAACTGAAACCTTGAGGAACACTACTGGTATAAATAGAGTAGAACAAACCGCTACTGACTGCATCTGAAGTAAACAAGCTACAGCAACACCTTAGTTATATAGATCACAATATGAACTTAACCGGGTGTCTTGAGGAGCGCCTCAGTTATATACAAACTTGGACCACAGTGTTCTATGTTGGCTAGCAAGGTTAAAATGTCAATGCAAGGATCTGCCAAAGTGTGTACAGTCAGTAAGTGTCCATGCACTAAATTAGTCCCATTTCTCGAATAGTTCGGCTCTAAATAAGCATCCTGCAACTCATGGAAACACCTTAATCCGATTTTGTTCGGTCTTTGAAAAGTGAGAATAACACACCTGGATTATACGTTTGAAAACCAGATCTCTCAACCGCCAGAGTGAACGCTTCGTATCGCGCAGTACGCCAGTCTTAACCGGGAAGCAGATATCATTCAATAAAAACGTAGCAAAAATTGTAATGAAGAGGAGATTGTTTATTTGCTTCACAAATGAAAAGAACGTAACATTTTAAAGTTCATCGATTGGAGAAAAAATAAACAGATTTATTTAAGAAGGTAGCGGAGGAAATGTAGAATGCTGGCTTCATTTGGACTCCCGAACGAAATACAAATGAAATGAAAGAGACTGAAGCAGGTATATTAAAAGCAAATAGTAAAGCGTAACCAAACCTCTGCATTTGTGTACTTCAAGATAGGCAAGATAGTCCAGAACAATAGCAACATACATCTGGAACAGTATGGGCCGTGGCATGAACGGTCTTTTCCCTTCGGGTTTGAAACTCCTTCCATCACCACATAGCCTTATAGATGAACTCATAGACATTCAAAAGTCGGGTGTGTTATTATTCGTCGTCCGAAAATTCCTTTAAAAAACTCTCTGCTGCCGGTCTTTCTTTGCTACGGATCTGCATCGGCTCCGATACATTCTTGGTAGTAGCGTCATGTTCAAATATATAAGCGCCCCCCGGTGTGCGGGAGGCACACGGAATATGGCCAATAGTCGCATTAGAGAGAGTGCATGGACACTTGGACTTTACCTGTAGGTGTGAAAATACAGAAAACAAACTATTTGAGAAATCAGACTAATTTAGTGCATGAAAACGTATTGAGTGGTTCAAGTTCCGTACAACAGGAGCACTCTAGTGTTTTTAGGAATTTGCTGCAAAAATGTTTGTTTCCCAAGTTTTGAACTGAACTAAAGGGCCGGATTTGGGCCCCATGTTGAATCGTCCCAATTTAAATCTACTTGATAGCAGTGGTGTGCCCTCAGAGCCAGCAAGGCCTTCTCTGCTGGCCTAACATAACCAGAAATCATGATCATAATTAAAGATACAAGTATTTTTTTATTTACTTTCCCTAAATATCAAAAAGTATTCATATTCTCTTTATGTCATATTATGCTCCTTCCAGCCCTGTTGTTTTTAAGTTATAGAGTTTTTATCCAATCAGAATTCAGCTAGCTTATGTTACCATGCTGTACCAAATCTGCCCGAGGCCTTCAGAATCAACAATGCATGCACTTTACGTGAACGGGCACAAACATTTGACAGACAGTTGCGATAGCCAATCAGATCACGAGTTGTTGTCAGTAAGGCCTTCTAGCTGGCCTAATCAGACACTTGTGATTTAGGGCTATATAAATAAACATTGATTGATTGATTGATTGATATTGTGATCTTATGATATTATGAGCTAGGTAACATCAGAACTCCATTACCCAGCATGCCACTGTAGTGAAGAGCATGCGCAGTAGCCCCGTTTAGGTTGTCGAATGTAGACATACCGGCAGCTGGATGTTTTTGATGAGCACGCTGTGGAGTAAACTTTAAGAACTCAGCCAACACGCCTCGTCTGCATCTTTTATGATTAGAAAAGACAACACATATATTTGCAAGGCCATTTTCAAGAAGGACATTTAAAGAGAAACTACATCTTGTGAGATGATGTCGGCCAATCGCGAAAGCTCGAATGGGTTCTGCAAAGTGTGAGTTCAGATATTTGCAGTTTTAATTTTGACAGTACCAAATAAGATATGTTTTAATTGCTGATGCGGGTTTATTGATTTTTAAATGCGCCAGAAAATAGTGTGTAAATGTGTTCCTGTATAGTATTTCTCCAGCAGTGGTCATGTGGTGACATCAATTATGGTATTTTGAGAGGTAATCATTGGACACAGGACATCGTTGAAGGTCTAGGTGGGAAACGCACGGCCCGCCACTGCTTGATAGTGGTCACATCCTTTCCGATCATGTGCCCCTACCAGTGACGTGCGGTGAGGTTGATGGCTGGTGAGGCACTGACTTCATCACAGTCAGATTTACAAACATATGAACCCTAAAGAGTATCTTATTCACCATTTGATTGGCAGCAGTTAACGGGTTATGTTTAAAAGCTCATACCAGCATTCTTCCCTGCTTGCCGCTGCTGCCCACTACTCCCCTCACCCCCCAGGGGGTGATCAAGGGGATGGGTCAAATGCAGAGGACAAATTCCATTACACCTAGTGTGTGTGTGACAATCATTGGTACTTTAACTTAACTTTAACTTTACACATACAAACTGTAGCACACAAAAAAGCACATTTAATAAAAAAAATGTTATTATGGTCTTACCTTTACATAAAAATTAAGTCCATGCGCCGCAACTAAAGCCCTCACTTAAACTTTCCATGTGCAAGATTGAATCTATTTAAAAAAGTGTAACCGAGGGTTTATAAATGTCGCCTATACTGTATGAAACTACAAAATAACAAACACGGAGGCTCCAGTTTACACGAGGACCACTTTATTTACGTTATTTCAAAAACCTCCGCAACGTGAGATCACTTCCGCTCTTAGTGCCTTCAAAATAAAAGCTCAAGGCATATACTGTATAACAGCGATTAACAGGAACTTAACATCACAAAGAGGAAAGCCCATAAAAATAGGTTACAAAAGTTATTTAATAAGAAGCCAAAAAGTGCAAAAACAATAATGTTCGTGTTGGAGGAGTTGTGAATTAGGTACACCTGCAGTCTGCAGGTGTATCTAATGTTGTGTCCCTGCAGTCATTCACAACTCCTCCAACACCAACATTATTGTTTTTGCACTTTTTGGCTTCTTATGAAATCATTTTTTAAAATAGATTCAATCTTGCACGTGGAAAGTTTAAGTGTGGGCTTTAGTTGATACAACAATTCTACGGCGGGGGTGCAGGAGGCGAGCCTCAGCCAGTGCGTCTTTTGCAGCACAAGAAATACTTTACACACATATAGTTGTTGACAAAATACACTGTACATTATATACCTCAGCTAACTAAACTATGGAAATGTATAATATAGTTCATATAGCAATACAGTCTCACTGCACAGCAGGCCAGCAGTTAGCTGAGTCATTGCGCAATCCATGTTGCGGCACTGAGTGACGTGCCTCAACTGGCTGCTGTTCACCGCGCCGTCTCTTCTCAGTATTTGAACGGCAAATGTGAAAATTCAGCGATTTTGAATAAACATAATCTAAAACTGGTGAAGTTAAATGGAAAATAACTTTATAGTATAATCACTGGATACATATCCATCCATCCATCCATTTTCTACCGCTTATTCCCTTCGGGGTCGCGGGGGGCGCTGGAGCCTATCTCAGCTACAATCGGGCGGAAGGCGGGGTACACCCTGGACAAGTCGCTACCTCATCGCAGGGCCAACACAGATAGACAGACAACATTCACACTTGCATTCACACACTAGGGCCAATTTAGTGTTGCCATTCAACCTATCCCCAGGTGCATGTCTTTGGAGGTGGGAGGAAGCCGGAGTACCCGGAGGGAACCCACGCAGTCACGGGGAGAACATGCAAACTCCACACAGAAAGATCCCGAGCCTGGGATTGAACCCCAGACTACTCAGCACCTTCGTATTGTGAGGCAGACGCACTAACCACTCCTCCACCGTGCTGCCCTCTGGATACATATTACAAAAATACGACGTTTAAGAATAATGGCCATTTTTGCAAAGATAGTGGTGGCATTAAAGAAAGTGCATGGACACTTGGGCTTTACACGTAGGTGTGAAAATACAAAAAACTATTTGTGAAATAAGACTAATTCAGGCCATGTCTACACTAAGTCTTTTAACGCCTTAAATGAATAACTATTTAGCCTAAGCACCGTGTCAGCCACACTAAACCATCGTTTAAGGTCCCCCTCATCGGACAAACTTTTACCCGGCTAAGTGCGCCATGTATTTCTTGAATCTCCGGCTCTTAGCTTTGTATGGACTCATTGATCGTGTACAAACTGAGTTCGGAGAGGAAGTGACGCCAGAAAGACCGCGCATCACACAGGAAGTGACATCAGAAAGAACACGCCACAGAGGTTTTGTAACTCGGAGCTAACCACTGGAAATAAGAAGGCGAGTCATCCAGACATGCCCGTGTTTCTCCTTCTTCTACATGTACAGAGGCTTGTGGAAATCACACATGAATACCTCAACAGCAAGCGATTGCAGCTATTTCGGATACAACACTTCTCAGACGACAAGAGAACTTTCCAATGTCGAAGTCAGCTGTGATTCTACTTAGCGAAAAACGTTGTCCATTTGTCTAAGGAGAGACAACGAGAATGAGAGCGTCTAGGTCCAGAGAATATAAAGTCACCAAAAAGGAATGGACAATGAAGGTGAAGACAATAGAGTGAGGAGTGTCCTGACCAGATATCTAGATCCTTAGTTTGATTGATGTAAAATGTTCTTTATCACATTGTTTACGTGTCCAATAAAGATTTGATTGATTTATGATGGGATTCACTACAAAAGGGCCCCACAGCACACTGGATTCCAGTTAATTGAAAAACCACAACACTGGATATCGTTCAGATAAGTTCAATTTAAGAACTTGCACACAAAGCAACACTGTGACTATGACATGCACATTTTCCACGCATGCGTACTATGTCACGTTGTGCCGGCGGACGGAGGGGGGAGGGGGTCTTAAACTTTGTTGAGTGTGGACACGGATAAGGTTAGGTGGGCTCTCTCGATTTTCCCGGGAGACTCCCGAATTTCAGTGCCCCTCCCAAAAATCTCCCGGGGCAACCATTCTCCCGAATTTCTCCCGATTTCCACCCAAACAACAATATTGGGGGCGTGCCTTAAAGGCACTGCCTTTAGCGTCCTCTCTCACCTGAAACCTTCACCCCTTAACAGCCGAATGCTGTCCAGGCGTCCGCTTTTCCTCCATATAAACAGCGTGCCGGCCCAGTCACATAGTAATGTAGCGTTGGACGGGTTTAACAATGGTCTTTACTCAAAGATGTCAAGAAATGCTGACACGTTGTATGATCTTTAAACTGGCTTAACGATAACGCATCGTATACTTGGTCAACAGCCATACATGTCACACTGAGGGTGGCTGTATAAACAACTTTAACACTGTTACTAATATGCGCCACACTGTGAACCCACACCAAACAAGAATGACAAACACATTTCGGGAGAACATCCGCACCGTAACACAACATAAACACAACAGAACAAATACCCAGAATCCCGTGCAGCACTAACTCTTCCGGGACGCTACAATAACATCTACGGCTCTTGGAGCTCAGTGCACAACTGCACACACAACAAGAAGGAGACGAAGCAGAAGAACGGAGAAGAGACATGGCGACAACGAGTAAGAAGAAGAAATACGCTTGCAAGTTCGTAAATGAATGGAAAAAATAATTTCATTTCATCCACAAAAGCTCGAAGGGGAAGGGGTATGCTGCCTGCACCTCAACCCCACCCCGCAACCCTCCCCCCGAATTCGGAGGTCTCAAGGTTGGCAAGTATGGGTGGGCTTTACCCTAGATAACCTTATCCGACTTAGTGTAAACGGGGCATGGAAGCGTAGCAGTTGACTATCATAGCCACGCTTATGTTTAATACACAGTAATGTGTTTGGAATGTAATCTCCAGTCAATCTCTTTGACGTCGTGATTAAGCACGTAGGGGGGGGGGGGGGGGAAACATGTCTGCTGTCCATTCGTTATCCCTGATGAACAACACTGCCTGCTGTTTGTTGGTTCGAAGCAGATTACTTTTTAAAGTTAAACTGAAAGCCACGGCCATATCAAAGCACGCAAACAAATCCCACAGATACGCGTAAGGCGTCACTTTAAACAACGCTTTGCTTCAAAAGAACAATTCATTATGCACAAGACACACACACACACACACACACACACTCTCTCCTGAGAACACAAGAGCACGCACGCATGCAGATCATACTTTCTCCCACTTAAGACAGCACATCACATTCAAGTGTCCACAGTCTATGATAAAATAAGCACTTACACCTGAGCATTCGTGTCGATGCACAAGGGTGCAGAAAGAAGGTGCAGTAATAAAAGCAAAGTGTGTGCATATGCGGTGAGGCACAGTAAATGCTCTGCAAACTTTGGTCTCTTATACTTTTGACTGTGTTTCTGACACAGTTCAGACTCAATTAATGAAGGGCAGTACACAGTATCATCCAATCCAATAGGGTTGTACGGTATACCGGTACTAATAAAGCAGATACCCCAGCACCTCCAAAACCCTCAAATCTAGACTCCAAACATCCCAGAACAAGCTAGTCAGGTTACTTCTAGACCTCCACCCCAGATCACACCTCACTCCTACCCACTTCTCCAAAGTGGGCTGGCTCAGGGTGGAGGACAGAGTAAAACAACTTGCACTGAGCCTAGTCTATAAAAATTGCTACACCTCCCTGATACTGAAGTACATGTCAAACTACTTCCATAACGTAAATGATTGCCATAACCACAACACCAGGGGGAGCTCCACAAACCACGTTAAACCCAGATTCTGATCTAACAAAGGTCTTAACTCATTCTCCTTCTATGCCACATCAATATGGAATGCACTCCCAACAGGTGTAAAAGAAAGTGCATCTCTATCCTCCTTCAAAACCGCACTAAAAGAACACCTCCAGGCAACTACAACCCTAGACTAACACCCTCCCCCCACCACATCCCACCTCCCCGGATTGTAATTAATCAAATGTATATACTTGTTGTTATGCTTTCTGAGCTCACTATGTTCACTGCTCGCTGTACATATCCTATCAAGTCAGACCTACACTATTTCAATGTCCATTTCTCAGATGATATAATTGTTGATGACTGAAGTGCTGATATCAACCAAACCAAACCCCCCTCCACATCCCACCCTCCGGATTGTAAATAATGTAAATAATTCAATGTATATACTCTGATGATTAACTTGTGTGATGACTGTATTATGCTGATAGTACTGTATTTTTCGGACTATAAGTCACAGTTTTTTTCATAGTTTGGCCGGGCTCCAGTGCGACTTATATGTGTTTGTTTTCCTTCTTTATTATGCATTTTCGGCAGGTGCGTGTTGTGTTTTTATTTCCCTGCCTTCTCTTTTATTGTGATGTTTCCTCAGCTCATTAGTCTCCAGCGAGGGGCGGACACTAAGGCACACCTGCAACCTATTTCGTCAGAGGAGTATTTAAGCTCGTCACCCACAGCTGGGTCTTGCCGGTTATTTTATCCTGCACCTCCCACGTGCATGCGCCTACTTCGCCTCGTCAGTCCTGGTACGTTATTTCTCCTTAGTCCTGTTATTTCTAACCTTGTTGTGTTTGTTTCCCAGCCTCCTTGAGGCAGCAAGGATGTTATGCTGTGCTGAGTGCTCCCTGGTTTTTTCCCTTGTCGACCACTGAGGAACCTGTTTTAGTTAGTATTTCATGGTGTGCATTTTTGCCCCATCGCTTTTTGTTACTCTTTTTGGACTTATTAAATGTATTCATTTTTTGTTAATCAAACTTGCCTCCCGTCTCTGCATCCCGGGGTCACCCCCTTGACCAGTTCGTAACAGTGCGACTTATACTCCGGTGCGACTTATACTCCGAAAAATACGGTATATATTTGTACCATGAATTGATTAAAGTTAAGTTAAAGTTAAAGTACCAATGATTGTCACACACACACTAGGTGTGGCGAGATTATTCTCTGCATTTGACCCATCACCCTTGATCACCCCCTGAGAGGTGAGGGGAGCAGTGGGCAGCAGCGGTGGCCGCGCCCGGGAATCATTTTGGTGATTTAACCCCCAATTCCAACCCTTGATGCTGAGTGCCAAGCAGGGAGGTAATGGGTCCCATTTTTATAGTCTTTGGTATGACTCGGCCGGGGTTTGAACTCACAACCTACCGATCTCAGGGCGGACACTCTAACCACTAGGCCACTGAGTAGGACCCCGACTTAAACAAGTTGAAAAACGTATTCGGGTGTTACCATTTAGTGGTCAATTGTACGGAATATGTACTTCACTGTGCAATCTACTAATACAAGTTTAAATCAATCAATCAAAGAGGCGCATGTTAGGCAATGAACAGCAGTACCTACAAGCAGAAACAGTGTTGAGATAGAAAAGGGAGAATGGATGCATTTTGGCTTAAAAACTAACGATAAAGTGGAAGCTATAAACACTGAAGCGCCGCTGAGCTCTTGCTGTTGTTAGCCGTTAGCAGTCGGAAGGGTTTTAGCTACTTCTAAATCACTAATCTTCGCTGCCATGGCGACAAATAAACTATGTTTCTTACAAGTATCCTCCCTGCAGGACGAGGAATAGCTAAACATGCTTCGCGACACACTGTTGGAAGATACATTTGCTAACTGCTAACGGCAAGCTCGCGCTCCCGAATGTAAACAAATGCCGTAGGTAAGGCTACACCATACTTGCCAACCCTCCCGAATTTCAGTGCCCCTCCCGAAAATCTCCCGGGGCAACCATTCTCCCGAATTTCTACCGATTTCCACCCGGACAACAATATTGGGAGCGTGCCTTAAAGGCACTGCCTTTAGCGTCCACTCTCAACTGAGACCTTCACCCCTTAACAGCCGCATGGTGTGCAGGCGCCCGCTTTTCCTCCATATAAACAGCGTGCCGGCCCAGTCACATAATAATGTGATAATGCTGACACTGTTATGTTTTTGGACATCGCAACTTGCCGTAGTTGTAAGCAATGCATGATGGGAATCCGGATGTTGTGTCGTTGTATTGAAGTGCCTGCTGAAATAAAGGCACGCTAAAAAATAGCTCCGTGCCGTCTACTTTATGGGTCGTAGACAAACCTACAGATAATGGAGACATATATAACAGACACGTTGTATGATCTGTTATCTGGTTTAATGTTAACGTTAATTTGAAACACACACACACACACACACACACACACACACACACACACACACACACACACACACACACATGAATGCAATGCATACTTGATCAACAGCCATACAGGCCACACTGAGGGTGGCCGTATAAACAACTTTAACACTGTTACAAATATGCGCCATACTGCGAACCCACACCAAACAAGAATGACAAACACATTTCGGGAGAACATCTGCACCGTAACACAACATAGACACAACAGAACAAATACCCAGAACCCCTTGCAGCACTAACTCTTCCGGGACGCTACAATAACATCTACGGCTTTTGGAGCTCAGTGCACAACTGCACACACAACAAGAAGGAGACGAAGCAGAAGAACGAAGAAAAGACATGGCGACGACGAGTAAGACGAAGAAATACGCTTGCAAGTTCCAAAATGATTGGAAAAAATAATGTCATTTCATCCAGGACAGCTCGAAGGGGAAGGGGTATGCTGCCTGCACCTCAACCCCGCCCGCCAACCATTCCCCCAACACCTCCCCCGCCGCCTCCCCATCTCCCGAATTCGGAGGTCTCAAGGTTGGCAAGTATGGGCTACACAGACATCGACTGTAACGATACCAAGTGCAATAATCGTACAGAGTAAATATTACAACTTTTGTCTTTTTATAAAGTCACAAAATATGTTGGTGGATACAGGATAACTTTGATTATGAGCAACGCATGAACATGTAACTACTTGCTAAAACGGAAAGTAAGCAGTACATGAACAGGTAGATTAATAATCCAATTTTTACTGCTTGTCCCTCATAAATTTGATAACATAATAGAATGGAAAAGTATACCAAATTAGGATACTTTTTTTGCTTACTTACTACTAAAAGAGAAGTTATTTAATTTGCAATAAGAAATGTATGTTTAATGTATCATTAGATGTTATGTAAAAATAAGCCAATAATGACATTGTTGTGGTACCCTTTATTTTGAAAAGTATTATATTATATTGGCAACGGGACAACCCTAGTCCCCAATGTATCATTCTGCTATTCTCATCTTAAAAGCTGACACAAATAACTTGCCAACCTTGTAAAGTTACTTTGGTGAAATTATGTTCTCCTCCTCACATACAGTAGAGAAAAATATTATGGTTTGCGTGAACTAAATGAAACATGTGCACACGGAGAGCCAATCTACTAAACTTGTGTGCAGAGGATTGCATCCCTTTAGTGAGCAGAATAAGAAGCGCAGTGTCTGTTTTCAGGAATATGCAGAATGTATGCTGATCATCACAACACTGGGAGGAGAAGATGCTTGATCTATCAAGACTGTAACTCAACTGCGAGCGCTATTTTGTCAAAAAAAAAAAAAAAAATTGTCATGTCTATTTACAATATAATTTTAAAATGTTATGAGTGGGGAAATTGTGTTAAATGTAAATATAAACGAAATACAATGATTTGCAAATCATTTTCAACCCATATTCAGTTGAATATGCTACAAAGACAACATATTTGATGTTCAAACTGATAATTTTTTTTTTTTTTTTTTGCAAATAATCATTAACTTTAGAATTTGATGCCAGCAATACGTGACAAAGAAGTTGGGAAAGGTGGCAATAAATACTGAAAAAGTTGAGGAATGCTCATCAAACACTTATTTGGAACATCCCACAGGTGAACAGGCTAATTGCGAACAGGTGGGTGTCATGATTGGGTATAAAAGTAGATTCCATGAAATGCTCAGTCATTCTCAAACAAGGATGGGGCGAGGGTCACCACTTTGTCAACAAATGTGTGAGTAAATTGTTGAACAGTAAAAAAATAAATCTTTCTCAACCAGCTATTGCAAGGAATTTAGGGATTTCACCATCTACGGTCCGTAATATCATCAAAGGGTTCAGAGAATCTGGAGAAATCACTGCACGTAAGCAGCTAAGCCCGTGACCTTCGATCGCTCAGGCTGTACTGCATCATCAAGCGACATCAGTGTGTAAAGGATATCACCACATGGGCTCAGGAACACTTCAGAAACCCACTGTCAGTAACTACAGTTGGTCGCTACATCTGTAAGTGCAAGTTAAAACTCTCCTATGCAAGGCGAAAACCGTTTATCAACAACACCCAGAAACGCCGTCGGCTTCGCTGGGCCTGAGCTCATTTAAGATGGACTGAAACAAAGTGGAAAAGTGTTCTGTGGTCTGATATGTCAACACATTTCAAATTGTTTTTGGAAACTGTGGACGTTGTGTCCTCCGGAACAAAGAGGAAAAGAACCATCCGGATTGTTATAGGCGCAAAGTTGAAAAGCCAGCATCTGTGATGGTCCGGGGGTGTATTAGTGCCCAAGACATGGGTAACTTACACATCTGTGAAGGCGCCATTAATGCTGAATGGTACATACAGGTTTTGGAGCAACATATGTTGCCATCCAACCAACGTTACCATGGATGCCCCTGCTTATTTCAGCAAGACAATGCCAAGCCACGTGTTACATCAACGTGGCTTCATAGTAAAAGAGTGCGGGTACTAGACTGGCCTACCTGTAGTCCAGACCTGTCTACCATTGAAAATGTGTGGCGCATTATGAAGCCTAAAATACCACAACGGAGACCCCCGGACTGTTGAACAACTTAAGCTGTACATCAAGCAAGAATGGGAAATAATTTCACCTGAGAAGCTTAACAAATTTGTCTCCTCAGTGTAGTTAAAAGGAAAGGCCATGTAACACAGTGGTGAACATGCCCTTTCCCAACTACACGTGTTGCAGCCATGAAATTCTAAGTTAATTATTTTTTGCAAAAATTATGAGTTTGAACATCAAATATCTTGTCTTCGTAGTGCATTCAATTGAATATGGGTTGAAAAGGATTTGCAAATCATTGTATTCTGTTTATATTTACATCTAACACAATTCCCCAACTCATATGGAAACAGGGTTTGAAGATGCTGGCTGTCTAAAAGGAGACCTATTATGCCAAAGCAACTTTTCCTACCTAATGGTACCTGTTTTTGTGTATTTGGAATCTTCTTAAGTCCCGGAAATTTGAAATCAAACCATGACGGCCTGGCGGAGATATTTATAAAACAATATTGCCTTCCATTATTCTTCCTCCAACCTTCTAAACACCCTAAAAAAAAGCTCAAATGGAAGGTTTACCAAAAATTTGGCAAAACAGATTTACCAAGAGAAAAAGTAAATATGAACTAAAAGGTACTGAGGTTTTTACAAAACTCATATTTCAATCTGGTGTAAAGGAAAGATGTATCTCCATTAAAGGAGTTAGTCTGTGGAACAGTCTTGATTGTAAAAGCTAAACTTCTAAGTCAATTTTTTTGTTTAAGAAGAATTTGAAATGATCAATGTTACAAAAATATGACACTAACATTAATGAATGTGTGTGTTTGATGTCCTAAAATTGATAAGACGGCTGCATCAGACAGCTCAAATGAACTGGAACTGCATATGACTTGCAGATATTCTAAGTTACTTATGTCTGCTCTTTTTCATTCATGTGAAATTATGTAGATGCATTTGTTTTTAAATGAAGTAAATAAATAACCGAATGAAAAAAAAAAAATAATAATGAAATGAGCCATTTGGAAATTGTCCCATTTTGTAAAAATGTTACCATTGGTGTTCCCTTGTTATGGGGCAGACTGACTCGTACATGCACATGCATTCTCCTCCGTTGCCATTTTCTAATACAAAGTAGCGCATAGTTCTAACTTGTATCTGTCAGTGGACTGCATATGTAAGCGCTAAAAACCTCAACGTGGCTGACGGGGAGAAGACACAGTCAAAGTGGAGGCACGTAAATAGAACTGCCCACAAAACGACACATCCTGAAAAGACGGTCAGAAAGCAGCTGGAAGGTGGTCTACAAAACAGAATCCATGCAACATTTTGACCACAAGGAAGTGTTTTAAATGTAGAAAAAATAATCATAACATGACCCCTTTAAGGGGCCTATTAAGACAAATTCAATTGATGCATTTTGGTGTCTGCTGGTGGGTTTTTTTATAATTATGTTTTTTTTTTTTTATATAAAATACACTTAAATGGCATCATTTCTGTTGTGTTTTTATTTCCCTGCCTTCTCTTTTTTTGTGATGTGTTTCCTCAGCTCATTAGTCTCCAGCGAGGGGCGGATACTAAGGCACACCTGCAACCTATTTCTTCAGAGGAGCATTTAAGCTCGTCACCCACAGCTGGGTCTTGCCGGTTATTTTATCCTGCACCTCCCACGTGCATGCGCCTGCTTCGCCTTGTCAGTCCTGGTACGTTGCTTTTCCTTAGTCCTGTTATTTCTAACTTTGTTGTGTTTGTTTCCTAGCCTCCTTGAGGCAGCAAAGACATTATGCTGTGCTGAGTGCTCCCTAGCTTTTTCCTCTGTCGACCACAGAGGAACCTGTGTTAGTTAGTATTCATGGTGTGCATTTCTGCCCCATCGCTTTTTGTTACATTTTTTGGACTTATTAAATATATTCCTTTTTGTTATTCAAACTTGCCTCCCGTCTCTGCATCCCGGGGTCACCCCCTTGACCAGTTCTTAACACATTTCTATGTGAAAACAATTCTCACAATATGCATTTTGAGCAATAAAAAAGAGGTTTTCATTATAGCTGTAGCACAGGACTGCTTCGAAAATGCCAATAAAGGTGGCACAGGTCTGCTGCTTGCTTGAAAACACAGCAAAACGCCACAGGTAGGCGCATGATAACATGAATGTGCAGTAAATAATCAAGTATCTCTGTGGTGAAAGCCGCAAATTAGATGCAAGAACCTCATTTAAATAAGGCAGCCTTCACCACTTTTCAATTGCACACACCGTTTTAATAGATCACATGCAACACACCCACTAATAATACACACATTTTTTTTTTTTAGTGCGTAATATTTGGATCTTAGTAGATCAGGCCCTCTATAATTATATACATGTATATTCAAAAGAAGGCATGTTGCATGGAAAAAGGATGATTCCCTTTCGCAAAAAGCCAAAACATCTCGCCCTTTTCGCCTCCAGTCAGGCGTTGATGGTAAATCATAATTACCACAAGGCGTTTGCCAGGAACACAACACACTGTTGCACTGTCACCACCTGCTTAATGAACAGGCAGGATTGAACAGAACGTGTGGCACAGTTCAAAAAGCTCTCCTACTTGCACACAGGGAAATTTGCTGAGTGTTGGCTTGAAGGTGTGTCGCCTTAATGATTGAGGAGACTCCTTGAAATAAAAAAAAAACATGAAGAAAAAAGTTGGTCGTGAAATTTATAGCCCCACAGAAGTGTTTCCTTGCCTTAAGCAAACACTTATAATCAGGTTATAGAGCTACCATTTCTGACTACTGAACTAAAGTGTTTTGGTTCACTGCAAATTGACAGCAAACATGCAGCACTTTGCTGGCACAGGCACTCACCGGTAGTCAGGAGACATTACAAATATAAATGTATATACTGTAGTGTACATGGTGTTGAAAAGCTGTACAACTAAATATTATATTGCAATTATTAGTATCAAGTATTTAGAAGTGTGTGGTGGGGCAAGAAGCAGGGTACATCCTGGACTGGCTACCAGTCAATCACATGACATACATATGGTTTCCCTTTGTTTTTGATGTTTAGTCCGTGAAATGGTATATAATACTAACACCTATTAATATTTAAACTAGGTCAGAAATTATTTTAAAAAATTACATGTCCAACAATAATGGCCTTCCTATCGTATTTTTCGGATTTTAAGCTGGAAAATACACAACATTTTAGAAAATAAAGGTTGTTTTTTTTATAAATTAGCTGCAACGTGCAATAAGCCGCGGATATTTACCGCTACGTTGAGAAAGGAGATAATTACATAGAGCGATTTTGTAAATGTTTATTTACATACAAAACGGGGCTTGTAACAGGTAAAACGGCTGATCAAACAAAACGGAAAAAAATAATTGATGTCCTTATTCATCCTTTATGAGATGAATGGGATATTCTTCTTATTTGAGCTTTGAGTGTGAACAGTTTCTTAAAGTGGATCATTTTAGTACATTGTTTGATTTATTTAAGTTAAGTTAAAGTTAGAGTACCAATGATAGTCACACACACACACTAGGTGTGTTGAAATATGTCCTCTGCATTTGACCCATCCCCTTGATCACCCCCTGGGAGGTGAGGGGAGCAGTGAGCAGCACCGGTGGTCACGCCCGGGAATCATTTTGGTGATTTAACCCCCAATTCCAACCCTTGATGCTGAGTGCCAAGCAGGGAGGTAATGGGTCCCATTGTTATAGTCTTTGGTATGACTGGGCCGGGGTTTGAACTCACGACCTACCGATCTCAGGGCGGACACTCTAACCACAAGGCCACTTGCTTAATCCATTCCACAATTTAGCCTTTAGCAAATCGAAATCAATAGATTAGCCACACCTTTGTATAAGCCGCAGGGTTCAGAGTTTGGGAACAAAGTAGTGTCTTACAGATATAAATACGGTTTAATATCAGCTAATATTGGTAGGAAAATGGTATATCGAATCCTATCGGTTCATTTTTTTCCTGCTGATAGTGATATTGGATAGGCATTGTAATGCTTGGTTTTGGCCCAAATGAAAGGATACTGCTTGGTACGTGTGGTCATTTAACAATAACCTTCACTAAAGTGATGACCTCATCAAACTACACTGTGCTCCACAAAGCAACAAGATCGCTATCTCAGGGTACATGTCTGCGGTCTGGAGCTATCTCCAAGCTACGCCTTCGAATTTCAAATGTGCAATAACTGTACAGCGCCTCATTCGTTATGACTATGGCTACGCCCTGGCATGGCTCATGAGCCGATACGTTTCCATTTCCATTGTAGTCTATGTGTCCAGAGCCCTCCGCAACATATGCGCAGAGCTCCTATTTTTTACTGTATGCCAAAGCAAAGCCCCAGCCATTTCGCAGGGCTAGGGTAAAGTGGGACTGGAAGTACCGCACGGAAGCAAAATACATCTGGTTGATTTTCAGAATAATATGCTCTGTGTTTAGTAAAAGCTTACAATCATCAGGAAAAAATGACAAAGCAAAGGGACTCAGTAGCCTTGTGGTTAGAGTGTCCGCCCTGAGATCGGTAGGTCGTGAGTTCAAACCCCGGCCGAGTCATACCAAAGACTATAAAATTGGGACCCATTACCTTCCAGCTTGGCACTCAGCATCAAGGGTTGAAATCGGGAGTTAAATCACCAAAATGTATTCCCAGGTGCGGCCAAATGCTAACTCTCTGTCTCGTTTCAGATCACTTGCCCTTCCTTGTGTGTCATCGTTTGTCCTGACTGATTTCACCTGTTCACCATCGCCAAGGTTTTGGGTCCTGCAGCAGTGCGCCTACGTCTACCCAGGTCGCTCCGTGTCCACCCTACTTTCCACGTCAGCCAAGTCAAGCCTGCCAAGGAAAGCCCCATGGTCCCAGCCACCAACCCCCCACTGGGTCGAGAAACTATTAGTGGTACGCAACAGAGGTCGGGGAAAACAGTTATCGGTGGATTGGGAGGGGTACGGTCCCGAGGAGAGAGACAGTGGGTACCCCAACGGAACATTGATGACCTCTCCCTGATCCAGGACTTCTATAGACTCCATCTTGAGGTCCCTGGGCCATCAGGAGTCGGCCCTAGAAGAGGGGTTCTGTCACACCTGGGTGTATAGTCCTGTCTGGGTTTTGTCTGGTTTCAGGTTGTCTTGTCACTTCCTGTTTTATTTTGAAATGCTAACTCTCCCTCTCGTTTCAGATCATTTGCCCTTCCTCGTGTGTCATCGTTTGTCCTGATTGATTTCAGCTGTTCCCCCATGCTTAAATGTCTCGTCCTCTTTTTGTCCTGTGCCAGAGTGTTTCATATCTCCATGTGCGTACCTCCAGTGTTTCTTTGCCACTGTCTTGTCCACAGCCATAGCCACGTTTTTCGTGTTACCTTTTGGATCCTCGAGAGAGTTTTTGGTTTGTAACGTTTTCAGGTTAGATTAGCTTCCTAGTATCGCCTCCGTTGGAGAGCCTTTTGTTGTATTTAGTAGTTTCATATCTTAGAACCTTTTTCCCTCCATAGCTGGAGCGTTTTGTGTTTCTTAATAATTTAGTAAATTTACTGGTCAGGTTAGATCTATTTTTATAGCCTGTTTTGTTTCTCTCTTTTTTGGATCCCTTCCCTTGTCAAAATAAATAACCGTTTTTGATATCCTGCACCTGTGTTCAGAGTCCAATTCTGGTCGTGACAGTGTACATCTGGGAAGGTGAGGCCTCTATAGCCGACTGGGCCACCAGGTTTCCACAGCAGTAGTTGCTGAATGAATTCCCCCAGTGGCACGATAGAAGTCCCCCGCCAACCACAGCCTCTGATTAATTGATTGATTGAAACTTTTATTAGTAGGTTGCACAGTGAAGTACATATTCCGTACAATTGACCACTAAATGGTAACACCCGAATACGTTTTTCAACTTGTTTAAGTCGGGGTCCACTTAAATTGATTCATGATACAGATGTATACTATCATATATACTATCATCATAATACAGTCATCACACAAGATAATCATCAGGGTGTATACTTGGAATTATTTACATTATATACAAATCAGGGTGTGGAGGGGGGGGGGGGGGGGGGGTTGTTTAGGTTTGGTTGTTATCATCAGTCATCAACAATTGAGAACAGAGAAATGGATATTGAAACAGTGTAGGTCTGACTTGGTAGGATATGTACAGCAAGTAGTGGACATAGAGAGAGAGAGAGAGATCAGAAGGCATAAGAAAAATATCTGCATTTGATTGTTTACATTTGATTATTAACAACAATCCGGGGAGGGTGTTAGTTTAAGGTTGAAGTTGCCTGGAGGTGTACTTTTATTGCGGTTTTGAAGGAGGATAGAGATGCCCTTTCTTTTACACCTGTTGGGAGCGCATTCCACATTGATGTGGCATAGAAAGAGAATGAGTTAAGACCTTTGTTAGATCGGAATCTGGGTTTAACGTGGTTAGTAGAGCTCCCCCTGGTGTTGTGATTATGGCAGTCATTTACGTTAAGAAAGTAGTTTGACATGTACTTCGGTATCAGGGAGGTGTAGCGGATTTTATAGACTAGGCTCAGTGCAAGTTGTTTTACTCTGTCCTCCACCCTGAGCCAGCCCACTTTGGAGAAGTGGGTAGGAGTGAGGTGAGATCTGGGGTGGAGGTCTAGAAGTAATCTGACTAGCTTGTTCTGTAATGTTTGGAGTCTAGATTTGAAGGTTTTGGAGGTGCTAGGGTACCAGGAGGTGCATGCGTAATCGAAAAAGGGTTGAACGAGAGTTCCCGCCAGAACCCTCATGGTGCTTTTGTTGACCAGAGAGGAGATTCTATAGAGAAATCTTGTTCGTTGGCTGCTTAGCGTCCTTCAGAGATAGTGGCATAATATATCCGTATATACGCTCTAAGGTAGCATGCTCGGACCAGTGGATGTTTTGGACGCGTCTAAACAAGTTGGTGTAAGCTCCGTCCAGGCGCTTTGGTGAGAGTTCACGTTTCTGCGCCATAGAGGAGAACAGGCTCTATCAGCGTTCTAAAGATGTCAATTTTTGTTTCATGACCGATGGTCGCGTGCCATAACTTTTGCAGCTTATTGCAGGCTGTCCATGCTGAGGCTTTGCAGGACTTCATATCTTTTGCGACATCCATTATGTAAGACCCAAGATACTTGAAGTCGGTTACTTGGTTTATACTGTTCCCAGAAAATTACAAAGGGCAGCAATTTGGAACTGATGAGAATACTTCAGTCTTGCTTTCATGGCAACGGAGACCTATTAGGCGAGTGACATTTTCAAATGTTTTGCATTGCTCTGATAGTTTTTCTAATTCAGGCATCAAATTTGATGGTTTTTCACATAATGCATCACATTCATAAGGCAAACATTGAATCTGTCATCCGTTATGGCATCTCCACATGGTTTGGAAATGTGTCTGTCAAACTTAAAACCAAACTTCAAAACTTTATCAAGAGGGCTGGTAAAATAATTGGCATGCAGACCCCTTGTTCCATTCAACAAATATTCAACAAGACCGTGAGGAAGCAGTGTCTTAAAATCACCCATGACCCACACCACATACTTCATAGTGAAATTGTGTTGATGCCAAATGGTAAATGGTACAGAACAGCAGCATACAAACTCAACAGGTATAGATTGTCCTTTGTCCCACTGGCAATCAAACCACTTAACAACAGAAAATTACTGTAACAACTGGATGCAATAATAAAGAGTGCAATATGGGGATAGTGCGATACGGGGGAAGTGTAATGTGTGATCTCATAACTAACTGATATACCTGTGCACTGTATGTATGTAAAATGCTGTGTCTTGATGTCCAAGACACATTTCTCCCCGAAGACAATAAAACTAATTCTTGTCTCTCATGGACACACACGTGTTGTTGTTGACTTTGGACTAGCGACTGCACACAATCAAGGCCGCGGAATAGAGACACGCGACAGGCTTACACACACACATGCGTCCACAAAAACATATGCCACACACACATACCCCACCCCCCATCCAACGCTCTTGACACGAATCCCTTAGGGGTGATGGATGGCTGGGCAGTGCCTGAAGAGCTGCAGCCTTCCACCGTGGCCCCGACACCCCCGCCCTCTGTTGCTAGATATCTCCAGATGTATGTTGTAATATGTATATGTGCTTTGCTTTGGAGGTTGTTTTCCCGCTCCAGACTGGGCCCGATTAAGAGCCCAGTCTAGATTGTATTTTATTTACTCATCCTCCCCCAGCGTTTACTTTTTTCCCATCTTGTACGGGGCGCCTTGTGGAGACCCATCAGCGTTCTTGTTCTGTAACCCTGTACACTGTTTGTTTGTCTAATCTTGAACGGGTTTGTGCTGAAAACAAAGTTTTGTTGTACTTGTGCAATGACAATAAAGACCTCCTTACCTACCTAATTGTCATATCTGTGTGATCATGTTTTGTTTTAGTCATGTTCGGTTTTGTTTTTGGACTTTTTGTGCACTTTTGTTTGTTTTGTCACCATAGCAACCATTAGTTTCACCTGGTTCACATCCTCATGTCACGCACCTGTCTCACGTTTTCACATTTTGCGTCACGCACCTGCTGTCACTAATCATGTCACTATTATTTAAGCTCCCAGTTGCCAGGCTGTCTTCCTGGCGACATCACTCTCTACATATCTATCCATCCATCCATGCTACCCTTGATATTCATGTCCACCCTTGTTATTCATGCTTCATGCCATGCCACAGTAAGTGTTTATTAGTTTCATGTCCATAGTTTTGCCTTTGTCCTAGTTTTGTTTCATTAGCCAAGTTTTTGTACTTCCGCCTTGTGTGCGCTTTTCGTTTGTTCTTTTTGTTAGTGTAAAATTAAACATGTATCTACTTTCACGCCATGTCCAGTCCAGCTTTACTTGCACCTCGGGAAAACAAGCACTCCAAAGTCCAAGTCTTGACACTAATTATCATCATTGTTGTTATTATTATTGTTACAAATATTTGTATATAAGAACTGCTGCAAATGATATTATTTTTAATATGAAAAATGAAGTGCTATACAACTAAATATGTTACGGGCAGTATCAACATATCAGATATCAGTAAAACAAAGAAAGCCAATCGCTAATATAAATCTCCGTCATTGTTACCTGAGAATATTTATATAAGTGCAGTATTTTGTGGGTGGTGTTAGATTGCAGTTGTAACTAATGTGCTCTGTGAATGTAGCATTTATCAAATGTAAGGAGCATTTTAAAATGTATGTAACATTAATGGTATTCTGACATTCTGTGTAAAAAAAAAAAAAAAATGTCTCTGTTAATAATGTGACAGTGAGAGCAGTGTGAGACAAAAAAAGGGAAGGAAGGGCGAAACTCTTTCTACTTTCCACTCTGGTGTTTGAAGTCAAGATATTTTGCAGGATTTTAAACATCTGTCTCCAAACTGCCAGGAGCCACTAATTAGAACTAAAAACAAGATGGGACGCCGTGAGAACCCTGTGACGGGCATGAGGGGACATGTACACCCCGCTAAAAAAAAACCCACCACATTCCTCTAGTTGAAGAACACCTTTCTGGAAAGGGGAGTGGGCCAGTGCACGGAGGGAGCAAGGTGGTAGTCAAAGGTCGGCTAGAGGAAAGAAGTGACGTGCAAATACCACAGGTATTTTTTTGCCGTATTTTTTACCTCTCTGGACAATACAGGGGGACTTTTTAAATTTGAATACCCTGAAAATCGTACAATTTGTAAACTATAAGTTGATGAATTTCCCCCAGGGATCAATAAAGTACTTTCTATTCTATTCTATTCTACAAACCCCGTTTCCATATGAGTTGGGAAATTGTGTTAGATGTAAATATATAAGCGGAATACAATGATTTGCAAATCATTTTCAACCCATATTCAGTTGAATATGCTACAAAGACAACATATTCGATGTTCAAACTGATAAACATTTTTTTTTTGCAAATAATCATTAACTTTAGAATTTGATGCCAGCAACACGTGACAAAGAAGTTGGGAAAGGTGGCAATAAATACTGATAAAGTTGAGGAATGCTCATCAAACACTTATTTGGAACATCCCACAGGTGAACAGGTAAATTGGGAACAGGTGGGTGCCATGATTGGATATAAAAGTAGATTCCATGAAATGCCTAGTCATTCACAAAAAAGGATGGGGAGAGGATCACCACTTTGTCAACAAATGCGTGAGCAAATTGTTGAACAGTTTAAGAAAAACCTTTCTAAACCAGCTATTGCAAGGAATTTAGGGATTTCACCATGTACGGTCCGTAATATCATCAAAGGGTTCAGAGAATCTGGAGAAATCACTGCACGTAAGCAGCTAAGCCCGTGACCTTCGATCCCTCAGGCTGTACTGGATCAACAAGCGACATCAGTGTGTAAAGGATATCACCACATAGGCTCAGGAACACTTCAGAAACCCACTGTCAGTAACTACAGTTGGTAGCTACATCTGTAAGTGCAAGTTAAAACTCTCCTCTGCAAGGCGAAAACTGTTTATCAACAACACCCAGAAACGCCGTCGGCTTCGCTGAGCCTGAGCTCATCTAAGATGACTAATACAAAGTGGAAAAGTGTTCTGTGGTCTGACGTGTCCACATTTCAAATTGTTTTTGGAAACTGTGGACGTCGTGTCCTCCGGACCAAAGAGGAAAAGAACCATCCGGATTGTTATAGGCGCAAAGTTGAAAAGCCAGCATCTGTGATGGTATGGGGGTGTATTAGTGCCCAAGACATGGGTAACTTACACATCTGTGAAGGCGCCATTAATGCTGAAAGGTACATACAGGTTTTGGAGCAACATATGTTGCCATCCAAGCAACGTTACCATGGACGCCCCTGCTTATTTCAGCAAGACAATGCCAAGCCACGTGTTACATCAACGTGGCTTCATAGTAAAAGAGTGCGGGTACTAGACGGGCCTGCCTGTAGTCCAGACCTGTCTCCCATTGAAAATGTGTGGCGCATTTTGAAGCCTAAAATACCACAACGGAGACCCCCGGACTGTTGAACAACTTAAGCTGTACATCAAGCAAGAATGGGAAATAATTTCACCTGAGAAGCTTAAAAAATGTGTCTCCTCAGTTCCCAAACATTTACTGAGTGTTGTTAAAAGGAAAGGCCATGTAACACAGTGGTGAACATGCCCTTTCCCAACTACTTTGGCACGTGTTGCAACCATGAAATTCTAAGGTAATTATTATTTGCAAAAAAAAAATAAAGTTCATGAGTTTGAACATCAAATATCTTGTCTTTGTAGTGCATTCAATTGAATATGGGTTGAAAAGGATTTGCAAATCATTGTATTTCGTTTATATTTACATCCAACACAATTTCCCAACTCATATGGAAACGGGGTTTGTATATCACTTTGCATGTTGGTCATCATGTGTCATTAAAGTAAATAAGTACAAACTTGACTTTTAATTAGTGCTTTCAAATGATTATATATTTTATTCAGAGTAATCATACTTTTGAATTTAGATTAATCATGATTAACCACAGGTTAATACTTGCTTGCTTAAAATAGTTGAATTAACTTAAAAAAACTAAAAGTAAAGAAAAATGCAATATAATTTGTATAACATTCAGGAACATGTTTAAAAGGTGTAAGCTACTTGAATGCACTACGTTTATTTGCTCAAAACTTGGTAAAAAGTCCTATCAGGGCGTATTTTGAAGTGAAATTTGCTAGTAAACACAACAGTCCGAGTCTCCTCACTTATATTTGGTATGCATTGACCTGACCACTGACCGTACAATAACCTTTGCCACCTTTCAGGTAACAATCCACGGTTAAGGTACAGAAGTATCTACTGTCAAAATAAATGGTGTGATTAAACCGCGTATTTTCTTGATTAATGCAATTTTTTTTGTGACTACCGTATTTTACGGACTACATACATGTACACTGTATAAGTCACACCCACTAAATTTTACATGAAAAAATATGTTTCTTTACATAAGCCGCATCAGAAGTCGCAAATATATTTGTTGTGAAATTAGTTATTTACACAATTTTTTTTCAAAATATTTATTTATATACCTTAATTGTTTTAGAATGGTGCCTGTACACAGTGTCATGTCTGTATTATCATGTTTTGTTTTAAGTCATGTTTTGTTTAGTTTCTGTCTTTTCACTCCCTTGTCTAGTCACCATAGCAACCATTAGTTTTCACCTGTCACGTCACGCACCTGTTTCACGTTTTGAGTCACGCACCTGCTTTCACTAATCATGTCCATAGTATTTAAGTTGATTCATTTTCTGTTGTTCGGCCTGACGACCTCACAACACATTTATGCTCTGTTCATGCCTGATACTTCTTTTCATGTCAATTCCTCAAGCCAAGTAAGTTTTTGTTCCATATTTATAGTCTTTTTGGTTTCATAGTTTGTTCTCCGCCACTGTGCGCGCTTTCATTTATTCCTTTTTTTGATAATAATAAATCATGTACCTTCATTCCCGTCTCGCACGAGCCAACTTTCCGTTGCATCCTGGAAAAGCAGACACCCCGGACCAAGTCATGACACACAGCAGTAAAACGGCTGATCAAACAAAACAGAGGTCATCGTCATGGACCAACTAGCTGTGGAAGCTAGCTCTCCAATCCACTAAACAGACTCAATAACTCCCCGGTGACAGTTGGGGATTTTTCTGAGGAATTTGTGAAACTGAAACAATACAAAAAGAATGCCATTGTAAGTTAATAATCCTAACACAGACACTGAACGTGTCAGCAAATTAGCTCATTGCTAACGACGTTAGCTTCATTACATTACGATAGCACGTACAATTATGCATGGAAACACTCCTACAGACAACACACACAGGACGGTTTTAGTAAGTAGGAATATATTTAGTTATCTTGTAATACTTACAAACGTTGCTTGGAATGATGAATGAAGAATCCATACGAGTAGATATGCTACGGACGACTAGATGACCGAATGGCACATGTACTTCCGGTTTAGAGAACTAAACAGAAGTACCTGCGGTGAAAAGTAGCACAAACATTAACACAATTTTTCCATGAAAAACTATTTGTTGAACAGAAAAGGTTATGGTTGTTAGCGAAGAAATATCCATACATGTCCCGCACCGTTTTATAAGCCGCAGGGTCCAGTGTGTAGGGAAAAAGTGGCGGCTTGCAGTCCAGAATTTATGGTAATTACATGAGCTAACTTGTTATTGTTGACATCAATACTTTCAACATACAGTACAGCAGTTAACTTATTTTTACAGTTGTATGATGGTTCTAACCGTTAAAACTAGAGATGTCCGATAATATCGGCCTGCCAATATTATCGGCCGATAAATGCGTTAAAATGTAATATCGTAAATTATCGGTATTGTTTTTTTTATTATCGGTATCGTTTTTTTTTGTTTTTTTTTATTAAATCAACATAAAACACACAAGATACACTTACAATTAGTGCACCAACCCAAAAAACCTCCCTCCCTCATTTACACTCATTCACACTCATTCACACAAAAGGGTTGTTTCCTTCTGTTATTAATATTCTGGTTCCTACATTATATATCAATATATATCAATGCAGTCTGCAAGGGATACAGTCCGTAAGCACACATGATTGTGCGTGCTGCTGGTCCACTAATAGTACTAACCTTTAACAGTTAATTTTACAAATTTTCATTAATTACTAGTTTCTATGTAACTGTTTTTATATTGTTTTATTTTCTTTTTGATTCAAGAAAATGTTTTTAATTTATTTATCTTATTTTATGAATTTTTTTTTAAAAGTACCTTATCTTCACCATACCTGGTTGTCCAAATTAGGCATAATAATGTGTTAATTCCACGACTGCATATATCGGTTGATATCGGTATCGGTTGATATTGGTATCGATAATTAAAGAGTTGGACAATATCGGAATATCGGATATGGGCAAAAAGCCATTATCGGACATATCTAGTTAAAACGATTCGTTTTTTTCAGTTTCAGTTTCAGTTTCAGTTTATTTCGGAAATGCATACGATACAATGTAATGCATCACACGATTCCAGTTGTTTCATAACAGCACGTCCAAAAAGGAGTAGGAAGAAGCAGAGCTTATTTAATCCTACCGCTTTTCATATCATATCACTGTTATCCATTTTCCTTGTTCTCTCTAACAGAACAGTGAACAAATAAATAATAAATAAATAATATACCATAGTAAGCATGTTTATTCTAAAAAAAAAAAATTGATTGTGAAAGTCTGACATATTGTTTTAATACAAGGAAAATTGATGCTGAATGTGTTTGGATTGGGTTTGACTTCTGAGGTTGCACTGTACATGCTATGTCAGGGTCATTTTTGGATGTTTTGGAATTGTTTATAAATCCACACACATGAGTCCACACTCCAGAAAATAACACACTGAGGACTTAAATGTTCAGAAGCAATTGCTTTCAGAGGCTCAGCAGACAGGGTAAGTACGAGCCCCCGCTGACCTAACAGTTTCATAACATTACTCCACACATCTAAAAGAGGCCCCAAAAGACAATGTATTCCATTTCTTGGCTCAAGAGCACATTAGTACATGTCATATGAGCCTCCACCTAAGACTGACTCCCATTCCACAGGGCCGCTTAGAACTGATGTCACCGTTTAAGAAACAAGGGTTATTTCTACTATTACAGCCACCACAGGGAGGCCGAATGTTGTTGCTCTCCAATGTTGTGTTTTGTCTGCATAATCAAGGGGACCAAATGTCAACTGATGGAAAGATCCAGGCCCAAATGACACGGGAGGAAATAGGGAACAATGTGCGATTGAAATCTACTTCTTGTCCACGTTGTGGCTGCATGGGGACCGTCAAGGCTTTTGTCTCTGTCATCTGCATCAGGCATTGCCCAAGTCAAGACAACCATTTTGAAAATGTAATAATGAAAATAAATATGATTGACATTTAGTATGGATTTGAAAAGAAAGCATTTGAAAGTGTTTGAGTTACAAAAATGTTATAGAGCATACTTTTAAATGGTCTTGAAAAGCATATATACAGTCTTGGTACATACACTTGTAAAAGACATAATGTCATGGCTGTCTTGAGTTTCCAATGATTTCTACAACTCTTATTTATTTGTGATAGAGTTATTGGAGCACATACTTGTTTGGTTCTTTTATGAATTTATTATGGGTCTACTGAAAATGTGACCAAATCGGCTGGGTCAAAAGTTAAAAAGTTAAAGTTAAAGTACCAATGATTGTCACACACACACACTATGTGTGGCGAAATTATTCTCTGCATTTGACCCATCACCCTTGATCACCCCCTGGGAGGTGAGGGGAGCAGTGAGCAGCAGCGGTGGCCGCGCCAGGGAATCATTTATGGTGATTTAACCCCCAATTCCAACCCTTGATGCCGAGTGTCAAGCAGGGAGGTAATGGGTCCCATTTTTTATAGTCTTTGGTATGACTCGGCCGGGGTTTGAACTCACGACCTACCGATCTCAGGGCGGAAACTCTAACCACAAGCCCACTGAGCAGAGTATACATACAGCAATGTTAATATTTGGTTACATGTCCCTTGGTAAGTTTCACTGCAATAAGGCGCTTTTGGTAGCCATCCACAAGCTTCTGGCAAGCTTCTGCTTGAGTTTTTGACCACTCCTCTTGAAAAAATTGGTGCAGTTCAGCTAAATGTGTTGGTTTTCTGACATGGACTTGTTTCTTCAGCATTGTCCACACGTTTAAGTCAGGACTTTGGGAATGCCATTCTGAAACCTTAATTCTAGCCTGATTTAGCCATTTGACGTGTGTTTGGGGTCATTGTCCTGTTGGAACACCCAACAGCGCCCAAGACCCAACCTCCGGGCTGATGATTTTAGGTCGTCCTGAAGAATTTGTAGGTAAAACTCTTTTTGCATTGTCCCATTTACTCTCTGTAAAGCACCAGTTCCATTGGCAGCAAAACAGGCCCAGAGCATAATACTACAACCACCATGCTTGGCGGTAGGCATGGTGTTCCTGGGATTAAAGGCCTCACCTTTTCTCCTCCAAACATATTGCTGGGTATTGTGGCCAAACAGCATTTTTTTTTGTTTCATCTGACCACAGAACTTTCCTCCAGAAGGTCTTATCTTTGTCCATGTGACCCATAATAAATTCATAAAAGAACCAAACTTCATAAATGTTTTTGTGACCAACAAGTATGTGCTCCAATCACTCTTTCACAAAAAAATAAGAGTTGTAGAAATTATTGGAAACTCAAGACAGCCATGACATTATGGTCTTTACAAGTGTATGTACCGTATTTTTCGGAGTATAAGTCGCACCTGCCGAAAATGCATAATAAAGAAGGAAAAAATATATATATATAAGTCGCACTGGAGTATAAGTCGCATTTTTTGGGGAAATGTATTTGATAAAACCCAACACCAAGAATAGACATTTGAAAGGCAATTTAAAATAAACAAAGAATAGTGAACAACAGGCTGAATAAGTGTACGTTATATGACGCATAAATAACCAACTGAGAACGTGCCTGGTATGTCAACGTAACATATTATGGTAAGAGTCATTCAAATAACTATAACATATAGAACATGTTATACGTTTACCAAACAGTCTGTCACTCCTAATCGCTAAATCCCATGAAATCTTATACGTCTAGTCTCTTACGTTAATGAGCTAAATAATATTATTTGATATTTTACGGTAATGTGTAAATAATTTCACACATAAGTCGCTCCTGAGTATAAGTCGCACTCCCGGCCAAACTATGAAAAAAACTGCAACATATAGTCTGAAAAATACGACTGTATATGTCATATAATGTCTCAATGTGCGCACTTATGTACTTACACTTTACTGTTATGATTGCATAAGTGTGCTTACTCGCAAGTAAAAGATATGCAGTGCACTTGCTGGTTAGTGTGCACCGTGCCATACTGGACACTTACCACCATGAATAGCAGGGATATTCAACAAAAATATTTTGGGGGCCACACTTCCATAAAGCTAAGGACCAGGCTTCTGCTTTCACTATTATTCCTATTTTGTATATTACGGAGAACCAGTGTCCTCTCCAGTAGACATTTGATTTGGGCTATTTATTTTGTTACAATAGCGCTCTGCTGTTTTTTTAGGGACTTTCTGCAATGAAGCGAGTCAAAGAGCATCTCCATGACAGCACTCTAGAGTTCTTAAGAATCTACTGCAAAAATGTGAATCTCTCGCAGGTTTGTTGATCTGAACTCGCAGGCAACCAGTTGAATAGCCCGAAAGAGGAACAAGAGAGGACCTACAATGGAACCTTGAGAAAATCTACTAATATAACTAAAGAAGTTGAACAAATGACTACTGACTGCATCTGAAGTAAACAAGCTTCAGCAACACCTTGGTTACATACCGGGCTTTTCCGGGCTATAAAGCGCACCAGTATTTAAACATTTTACCCACCAAATTTTACAAGAAACATTTATTTTTTTACATATATTAGCCGGACTGGACCGCAGATTAATACAGGTACAAAATATTTTGTGAATATTTACTTACATACATTAATTGTTTCTAAACTGTGCATGTTACACAGCAGGACGATCAAACAAAAGAGAAGTCATCCTCATGGACCCACTAGCTGTGTAAGCTAACTCTCCAATCAGCTAAACAGACTCAATAACTCCCCTGTGACGTTTAAGTGAATTTACAAAACTGAAACAATACACAAATATTGCCATTGTAAGTTAGTAATGCTAACACAGACACTTGTAGACCTATTATCATATTCGCAAATGCTAACAACGCTAGCTTGATAGCATTACAAAAGCACACACAAATATGCATGAAAACACTCCGACAGACGTCACACATGGGACGGTTAAGTAAGCAAGAATAGTTTTAGTTATATTGTAAAACTTACAAACTTTGCTTGGAGTGATGAATGAAGAATCCTTTCGAGCAGAAAGGCTATGGACAAATAATTGCCGAAACGGGATATACTTATGGTTCAAGGCACAAAACAGGAAGCACATTTTCAATCCTGAGCACCTGCAGTAAGCCAACTCATCCACAAGATGGAACCATATTACAAACAGGGGCGGCATGGCGTAGTGGGTACAGCAACCGTGCCAGAAACCTGAGGGTTGCAGGTTCGCTCCCCGCCTCTTACCATCCAAAAATCGCTGCAGTTGTGTCCTTGGGCGGGACACTTCACCCTTTGTGCTGCTCACACCGGTGAATTGAA
Source organism: Nerophis lumbriciformis (assembly GCF_033978685.3). Lineage (NCBI taxonomy): Eukaryota > Metazoa > Chordata > Actinopteri > Syngnathiformes > Syngnathidae > Nerophis > Nerophis lumbriciformis. Next base: position 19,882,695 of record NC_084578.2, on the reverse strand, counting down.
TGATGAATGATAGGTGGTGGTCGGAGGGGAATTTGGCGCAAATTGCAGCCACGCTTCCGTCAGTCTACCCCAGGGCAGCTGTGGCTATGAAAGTAGCTTACCACCACCAGGTGTGAATGATTGATGGGTTCTACATGTAAAGCGACTTTGGGTACTTAGAAAAGCGCTATATAAATCCCAGTTATTATTATTATTAAACAACAATGTACCTTTTCAGTGTCTCAGTCAGTGTTAAAAACTATTTGTTGAATACAAAACATTATGGCCGTTAGCAAAGAAAAATACCTCAATTAGTCTCAGCGTTTTATAAGCTGCAGGGTTCAAAGCGCAGGGAAATATAGCGTATGGCTTATAGTCCAAAGAATACGATAAATCACATTATATAAAACATTTGACTTTATTGATTGATTGAGACTTTTATTAGTAGATTGCACAGTACATTACATATTCCGTACAATTGACCACTAAATGGTAACACCCGAATAAGTTTTTCAACTTTTTTAAGTCGGGGTCCACGTTAATCAATTCATGGTAACTGCCAAAAAGGAGAGGAATTAAAGGGGTGCATTGAGGAACACCTCAGTTACGTACATCACACTTTTGGACCCCGGTGTTTGTGTTTGCTGGCAAGAATAACATGACAATGCAATAATCTGCCAATGTGTTTACAGTGGTCCACCTTCCTCTAAACATCAGGAGCACTCTTGTGTTTTAAGGATTTTGCCTCAAAAATGTTTGTCTCCCAGGTTTTGAACTGAAATCGGGGGCCGGTATGGTGTCATTCCCGGTCCGGAATTGTTGAATAGCCCTGCTTTAGAGTCACCATCTTGGCTATATAGCGGAAAGGGTGGGACTAACAAAAAAAGATACGTGGAAAAAGGAATAAACAAAAGCGGGAAAAAGTGATAATACTTCGATTTTTTTATTTATAGTAAAGTCGAGAAGTGGGGAGAAGAATTGTGACAATGCAAGTGCACTAATAAAAACATTCCACTTGATATTGATTACCAAAATTAATAATAAACAAACATAATGTATGTTTACTAGAGGCTTTACTGTGCATTTCAGTAAGTTATGATACTGTAGTACAGCGATCATTTTGTGTCTTATCTTGTGAAAGTACTTTAAAATTGGTGAAAGCAATACAAATCTTACACACTACTTTATTTTAAATTGTGTTTAAACACAGATTAAACGATTAATTGATTACACATGCGCACAATCAGTGCACAACCACAAGAAAAAGACAAAGAACAACTTCCAGCGTATCAAAAAAGTCTATCGTTAATAGCTTTATATACTAAAACATGTACTGTATACTGCACTGTAAACCCGAATAAGTAAGCAGAACTCCAAAAAAGTGAGGCAATCAGTTACCACATGTTTGAGTTCATAAACTCAAATATTTGAGTAAAAACCCCGTTTCCATATGAGTTGGGAAATTGTGTTAGATGTAAATATAAACGGAATACAATGATTTGCAAATCATTTTCAACCCATATTCAGTTGAATATGCTACAAAGACAACATATTTGATGTTCAAACTGATAAACATTTTTTTTTTGCAAATAATCATTAACTTTAGAATTTGATGCCAGCAACACGTGACAAAGAAGTTGGGAAAGGTGGCAATAAATACTGATAAAGTTGAGGAATGTTCATCAAACACTTATTTGGAACATCCCACAGGTGAACAGGCAAATTGGGAACAGGTGGGTGCCATGATTGGGTATAAAAGTAGATTCCATGAAATGCTCAGTCATTCACAAACAAGGATGGGGCGAGGGTCACAACTTTGTTAACAAATGTGTGAGCAAATTGTTGAACAGTTTAAGAAAAATCTTTCTCAACCAGCTATTGCAAGGAATTTAGGGATTTCACTATTTACGGTCCGTAATATCATCAAAGGGTTCAGAGAATCTGGAGAAATCACTGCACGTAAGCAGTTAAACCCGTGACCTTCAATCCCTCAGGCTGTCCTGCATCAACAAGCGACATCAGTGTGTAAAGGATATCACCACATGGGCTCAGGAACACTTCAGAAACCCACTGTCAGTAACTACAGTTGGTCGCTACATTTGTAAGTGCAGGTTAAAACTCTCCTATGCAAGGCGAAAACCGTTTATCAACAACACCCACAAACACCATCGGCTTCGCTGGGCCTGAGCTCATCTAAGATGGACTGATACAAAGTGGAAAAGTGTTCTGTGGTCTGACGAGTCCACATTTCAAATTGTCTTTGGAATCTGTGTATGTCGTGTCCTCCGGACCAAAGAGGAAAAGAACCATCCGGATTTATTTGCAAAAAAAAAATAAAGTTTATGCGTTAGAACATCAAATATCTTGTCTTTGTAGTGCATTCAATTGAATATGGGTCAGAAAGGATTTGCAAATCATTGTATTCTGTTTATATTTACATCCAACACAATTTACCAACTCATATGGAAACGGGGTTTGTATATCAGATCGTACATATTTGGAGTTTATGCTAAATGTACTTTTAAATTATAATTGAATTAGACTTACCAATTAAGCCAACTCAAAAATGTTCCTCCTCGTGTCTGCTGCCTGAAGAGGAAGTGCACGAAAATGCTACAAAATAAAAGCACTTCCGATGTGTGTGTGTGTGTGTGTGTGTGTGTGTGTGTGTGTGCATGCACACGCATGTACATGTAATAATTTATATACACACACACACACACACACACACACACAGAGTATAATAACAATACAAATTTATAATGCCATTTATTCCTTCTTAATTTATTCTTGATTCGATTTAATCAATGGCCTAGTGGTTAGAGTGTCCGCCCTGAGATCGGTAGGTTGTGAGTTCAAACCCCGAGTCATACCAAAGACTATAAAAAATGGGACCCATTACCTCCCTGCTTGACACTCAACATCAAGGGTTGGAATTGGGGGTTGAATCACCAAAAATTATTCCCGGGCGCGGCCACTGCGGCTGCTCACTGCTCCCCTCACCTCCCAGGGGGTGATCAAGGGTGATGGGTCAAATGCAGAGAATAATTTCGCCACACCTAGTGTGTGTGTGACAATCATTGGTACTTTAACTTTTTTTTAAATTATTTGTTCTTTCAAAATAAAACAAAATTATGTTTAACCCACTGAGTTTTTAGTAACTGTGACGTGATTATTTTAAGTAGAAGTCACATAATCTGCAAACAAGTTAATATGAATTAAAAATAACAAGTGTAATCAACTTAAAAAGAAGGAACATGTTACTCACACTCAACATTTTAAAGTAAGTAGAACTTTTAACAACATTTTAAGTTTACACAACTTATTTTAATTAATTATTTTGAGCATTCGGGTGTACGGTGATGTACATAAAGTTGTTGAAGTTGACGAAACGACTAAAGTACCCGCCGGCTGAGATAACTAAGCAACTGGTTGATTCCAAATATCCACCTGAGACAATCATATAGTATAAAAAAGGAACTAAAAGTAAATGGATCAAATGAAACCACAAGAAGGTTCCTGATATCAAAGCCCTCGTAAACTCAAGAGTTACGACTTTACGCTTCCTGTCGGTCGAACTCCTCCTTCAGGTGTCGTGCCAGGTAGTGAAATGTGCTTAAATGTTTTCTTCAAACACAGCGCGGTATAATGATAATGTGTCACGCAAATCCTGATTAATAATAGTTTTTAAGTAAAAGTTTGCACGGGCTTACGAATACGAAGCTAGTGATGGCCTTTCACAAGATCTGCACAGCACATGGAAAGCTTTAGTTTGGATGTGCAATTGTCACTTATATTCATCATCCTGACCAAACAGTTAAAATGTGCAGCCGCTGTATAGGATATTGTATGGCAGATATTATACAGCCACACAAGCCTCAACACATAACACTTCCCTCTAAAGCAGTGTGCAACCGGGGGCCTTTTTCAGCCTGCACTGCAAAAAGTCAGTGTTCAAAAAAAAAAAAAAAATAATAATAATAATAAAATTAGGGGTATTTTATTTGAATTAAGCAAAATTATCTGCCAATAGAACAAGAAAATTTGGCTTGTCAAGACTTTCCAAAACAAGTAAAATTAGCTAACCTCATTGAACCCAAAAATACCTTAAAATAAGTATATTCTCACTAATAATAACTGTACTACTATATGAGTACGTATTTTCTATTGTTTCATTGAAAATAAAACAGCAAAATCCTTTAGGCTGTCATCAAGACAATATAACATACAATATAAACGTCATACTTGCCAAACTTGAGACCTCCGATTTCGGGAGGTGGGGGGTGGGGGCGTGGTCGGGGGTGGGGCAGGGCGTGGTTGAGGGCGTGGTTAAGAGGGGAGGAGTATATTGACAGCTAGAATTCACCAAGTCAAGTATTCCATACATATATATATATATATATATATATATATATATATATATATATATATATATATATATATATATATACATATATATATATATATATATATATATATATATATATGTATATACATATATATGTATACATATATATATATATATATATATATATATATATATATATATATATATATATATATATACATCCTGAAAATATGCAAACAAAACTTTGTTTAGATAATTGATACTTCAAACTTGCACAAATAAATATTAAGGAATAAACAATTATTGTAATAATTAAATATGGTCATTTTAAATGAATTATTATGACAATTTAAAATTAATTATTTCAAATATGTTTATTTTAATGTATAATTCTAATGCCTGGATGTAATAAGGAGTCAGAAAAAATACAAATGATTTGATGTTTTTAACAAAATATAGTAAAAATGTATTTAGTTTTTTTTTTTTAATTAATAAATATATTTATTTGTAGGTAAGATAAACATAATAATACAATTTAACTCTAGTCTGGATGATTTATTACTTGTCACCCAGTTGTCCTCCCGTCGTGAAAAAAGGCTGTCCTCACTCAGGCCACGCCCCCTCCAGCTCCGGCTGAAAATCGGGAGATTTTCGGGAGAATATTTGTCCCGGGAGGTTTTCGGGAGAGGCGCTGAATTTCGGGAGTCTCCCGGAAAATTCGGGAGGGTTGGCAAGTATGATAAACGTGGACGCATGTGAAAAAGTGCAATATATTTATCTGTACAGTAATCTATTTATTTATTTATATATAATTATATATATTTATTGATTTTATATATATATTTATATATTATTTATATATATTTATTTATTCATATATGCACCTTATTGCTTTTTTACCCTGCACTACCATGAGCTTATGTAACGAAATTTCGTTCTTATCTGTGCTGTAAAGTTCAAATTTGAATGACAATGAAAAGGAAGTCTAAGTCTAAAAAAAAAAATCTGTTTTAATTATGAGACACAATTGTGTCAAAGTCATGATTGTTTTTTTCATGCTTGAAATAAGAAATGATTACTTTAAAAAAGTAGTTTTATACTTGTGAGTGTTGATGACACAGCTTTGCAACACTTGATATTCTAGTTTCAAGCATGTTTTACTCAATATAGGTCATAAAATCTCAGCAACAAGCTGTAATATCTTACTGAGATCATTTAGGACCAAAACCCTTAAAACAAGTAAAACACTCTAACATAAAATCTGCTTAGTGAGAAGAATTATTTTATCAGACAGAAAATAAGCAAAAATCACCCTTATTTGAGGTATTTAATCTTACTTAGATTTCAGTTTTTGCAGTGTGCATCTCATATGTGTGAATGCTCCAAAGCATTCACACATTTTAATATATTTATTGAACTTATTATTATTATTCTTCTCCAGATTTTGGCGCGCTCTATACCTTCCACATTTTATTACCCCATTCAAACCTATTCCAACTTCAAACTGTTCAGCCTATTTGGGAATCGCGGGGTTTCCCTTGACAGATTTCCCAGAATTCCAGGTTTCCCGGGACATTTTTCCCATTCAAAATGAATTAGACCATTTTTCAAACTTCCACCATTTCCACGGTTTTCAAACAATTCAAACCATTCCACCTTCAACACATTCCACCTCACAGAAAATTCAAACTACCCTTTATCCAAGTTCAAAAAAATTCCAGGACTTTCCAGAATTCCTGGTTTTACAAAGCCCTATTTTCACCCTTTTTTTTGGCGACTACTCCTTCCACATTTTTCAACCCAGTTCAACCGTCAAATTAGTCCCCTTAATCATGACAAAAAAAAAAGTAGATTTTTTAACTGGAGAAATTCCCGGTTTTCCCGAAATTCCAGGAATTCCGTAAAACCATTTCTCAATGAAAAATGTTACTACTTCAACCTTTCTCGACTGTTTTAAACAATTCCAACACCAACCAATTCAGCTCATTCAGGACATTTATGCTCTTAATCATTTTTAAGAAATCTCGCTTTTCCCCCAAATTCCCAAATTTCCAGGAAGCTCCCATTGAAATTAATGGGACATGTTTCCAAGTTGCACAATTCCCACATTTTTCAACCTATTCAAACCATTCCAACATTTACACATTCCTCTTACCCTGGACATTGAAATTAAGACTTTCCCAAGTTCCAAACCAAGTTCCAGACCAAATTCCGTTTTTCCTGGAAATTCAAACTCTTCAACATTCAAACCATTCCAACATTCAAACAAGTCTTACATTCATACTACATTCTGTCAGCATTTCAGTTCATCTTCAGCATTGGAGCATTCACACGCAATTCCTTAAAGGGGAACATTATCACAATTTCAGAAGGGTTAAAACCATTAAAAATCATTTCCCAGTGGCTTATTTTATTTTTCGAAGTTTTTTTCAAAATTTTACCCATCACGCAATATCCCTAAAAAAAGCTTCAAAGTGCCTGATTTTAACCATCGTTATATACACCAGTCCATTTTCCTGTGACGTCACATAGTGATGCCAACACAAACAAACATGGCGCATAGAACAGCAAGCTATAGCGACATTAGCTCGGATTCAGACTCGGATTTCAGCGGCTTAAGCGATTCAACAGATTACGCATGTATTGAAACGGATGGTTGTAGTGTGGAGGCAGGTAGCGAAAACGAAATTGAAGAAGAAACTGAAGCTATTGAGCCATATCGGTTTGAACCGTATGCAAGCGAAACCGACGAAAACGACACGACAGCCAGCGACACGGGAGAAAGCGAGGACGAATTCGGCGCTCGCCTTCTAACCAAAAATTGGTATGTGTTTGTTTGGCATTAAAGGAAACTAACAACTATGAACCAGGTTTACAGCATATGAAATACATTTGGCAACAACATGCACTTTGAGAGTGCAGACAGCCCAATTTTCATCAATTAATATATTCTGTAGACATACCCTCATCCGCTCTCTTTTCCTGAAAGCTGATCTGTCCAGTTTTGGAGTTGATGTCAGCAGGCCAGGGAAGCTAAGGTCGATATTCTTCTCTTGATCATCTTCGGTGGCATAAGGGACGGTGTGAGCCAAGACATCCTGGGGGTTTAGCTCGCTCGTCTGCGGGAACAAACTGCCGCCATTGCTTGCCGTGCTACCGAGGTCCTTTGTCCATGAATTGCTCACACACTCCGGCAGATTCAATGGGGGTCTGGCGGCAGATTTCTTTGACTTTATCGTTGGAAATGCATCTGCTTTGAGTGTCGCAGGATATACACATTCTTGCCATCTCTGTCGTAGCATAGCTTTCGTCGGTAAAGTGTGCGGAACAAACGTCCAATTTCTTGCCACTTTCGCATCTTTGGGCCACTGGTGCAACATGAATCCGTCCCTGTTCGTGTTGTTACACCTTTCGACAACACACCGACGAGGCATGATGTCTCCAAGGTACGGAAAACAGTCAAAAAAACGGAAAATAACAGAGCTGATTTGACTCGGTGTTTGAGAAAATGGCGGATTGCTTCCCGATGTGACGTCACGTTGTGACGTCATCGCTCCGAGAGCGAATATTAGAAAGGCGTTTAATTCGCCAAAATTCACCCATTTAGAGTTCGGAAATCAGTTAAAAAAATATATGGTCTTTTTTCTGCAACATCAAGGTATATATTGACGCTTACATAGGTCTGAAGATAATGTTCCCCTTTAAGGAATTGCCTCTCCTAGTTTATATAGGACCTCTGCGTATCATAAAAATAAGAGTCATGTATTTATTAATCAGAGAGACATGAGTCAACTTGGTAACACTTTAGTATGGGGAACATATGAACTATTAATTAGTTGCTTATTAACATGCAAATTAGTAACATATTGGCTGTTAATTTGTTATTATTAAGTACTTATTCTGCATGGCCTTATTATACAACCGGTAAGCCATTAACTAAGAGTCTTACCTAACCCTAACCCTACTAACCCCAACCCCAACCCTAATCCTAACCCTAACCCTACCCCTACCCCTACCCCTATCCCTGACCCTGACCCTAACTCTTACCCTAGCCCTAACCCTAACCCTATGTTAATAAGCAACTAATTAATGGTTCATATGTTCCCTATACTAAAGTGTTACCGTAAACTTGGACCGGACGCTGAGGGCCCAGGACAAGATTGACATCTCTGGGGGAAACTGGTTGACCTGACTGGCTTCTGCATACGGTGGCAGCCCTGCTACCCCCTCACAAGCGCTCTAATAATATACCGGTGTGCTCTATAGTCCGGAAAATCACCACACTAACTTCAGAACTGGATAAAAAAATGCTACAATAACTTGTAGTTACAATTTTAAGGAAAAATGTCTGTTTCTTTCTCATTATTTATTCCAACTCATTGTGATCAACTGTGAGAGTGTGTGTGTGCGTGCGCTGATCAAGTTGAAACAGATGTTTTCACACGGGAGCGGCGATTGCAATGGTTTAAGTTTGCATATAAATGTAATACCAAATTGAAGAGGGAAGTTTGCCAAACATGATAAACATATAAAAATACAGTACGCCCTGCGATAAAGGCTGATTTTTGGGGGAACTCACCAAGACGCTGTCATATGGAACACAGGCAGATTCTAATGTAAAACGATCATTTTGTACAAATAAAAGAGATGTATGATTTACAATATTATCAGGCAATGATCAGAAACACTACAGTTTGTTATAGCAGTAATTAACAAGCTGAACGACAACACATAACTTGAACTGGTTTTACCAAGTATAAACGATAAAACATTGAATATTAAGAGTATGTGAATCATTCCCACCTTGTTTACCTCCCTGACAACCTCCTTAAAGTATTGTGATCAATCCGTAACATCAAACACAGCTAAAATGCACCAAACATGTCCAAGTGTGGAGAAAGAGTGTTTTGCATTTTACCCATCATGCTTTGTAATGGATTTATATGGGTGTAGTTTAGAATTGTGTACAATGCTTAGATATTTTTTTTTATAATGTCCAGAATAGTTCAATGGTCAGGTTGTGTGCTGTCTAGCACATGTGTTAACTTTCTGTGTTTATTTTAAAATAATTTCCACTATGGTTGGGAAAAGTTGTCTATATGGTACCTATTTATTGATTCTACGTACACTATATTGCCAAAAGTATTTGGCCACCCATCCAAATGATCAGAATCACGTGTCCTTATCACCACAGGTGTATAAAATCAAGCACTTAGGCATGGAGACTGTTTCTACAAACATTTTTGAAAAAATGGGCTGCTCTCAGGAGCTCAGTGATTTCCAGCGTCTTCCAACATGACTGTGCACCAGTGAACAAAGTAAGGTCCATAAAGACATGGATGACAGAGTCTGGTGTGGATGAACTTGACTGGCCTGCACAGAGTCCTAACCTGAACCAGATGGAACACCTTTGGGATGAATCAGAAGGGAGACTGAGAGCCAGGCCTTCTCGACCAAAATAATGGTCGAAGATTCCTATAAACACACTCCGCAACCTTGTGGACAGCCTTCCCAGAAGAGTTGAAGCTGTAATAGCTGCAAAAGGTGGACCAACATCATATTGAACCCTATGGGTTAGGAATGGGATGGCACTTCAAGTTCATATGTGAGTCAAGACAGGTGGCCAAATACTTTTGGCAATATAGTGTATGTGAGATTGGGGTATAATATTCTTGTTCATTGACTAATTTGTCCATTCGCTGGCAGCACACTTGCAGTCATTCAACTTTCATTAATATGGGAACCCCGAGAGGGACAAGCGGTAGGAAATGGACGGATGGATCTCCCATTGTGGCACTTGGCCCGCAGGCTGTAGTTTGAAGACCTCTGATCTACAATACACTGTATGTGTGTGTACAAAACAAACAAAAGTAATATTAGGTAAAAACATATACTGTACCTAATATTAAGTAAAAACTTATACCTAAATAAGCAAATATTTTGGGCGACTCTCTCAAACAACTGACTAAGTTTAGCTGAAACAATTTTTACAATGATGCAGTGCCAGAACTATTGTAAACTATTGCAATAATAATTAAGGTTCAATCAAAACAGACTATTACCCTATTTGTAAAGGCAGCATATTTGATACAGCTCTTTGATTAGATCAGTGGTTCTTAACCTTGTTGGAGATTCACCGAACCCTTCTTTAGAGAAAAATAAAATGTATTTTTTTCAAATTCAATACAAAGTTATGTATTTTTCCTGGTGCACACAATTAACCGTGCATCAACATCACCTTGTTCAAAGAACAAAACCAACACAGTGCATGAACTCACAACAAATTACACACATGCAAATCAGTCTGACTTCTGCTGTTGCCGTATCCATAAAGCCGATAGGGAGAATTTTTTATTTACACGATAAGTCCGGTGTGTCTTGACCTCCACGGCAGAGGCTCAGTCGAACCCCTGAGACTGACTCACCGAATCCCTAGGGTTCGCTCGAACCCAGGTTAAGAACCACTCGATTAGAACCACTGGAGTAGATCTATTAATCCATCCATTGATTTGTTCACTCCGGTTTATAAACCCTTAACCAATAGTTTACATACACTTATAAAGAACATATAGTCATGGCTGTCTTGAGTTTCCAATATTTATAAACTCTTATTTTTTTGTGATAGAGTGATTGGAGCACATACTTGTTGGTCACAAAAAACATTCATGAAGTTTGGTACATTTATGAATTGATTATGAGTCTACTGAAAATGTGACCAAATCTGCTGGCTCAAAAGTATACATACAGCAATGTTAATATTTGGTTACATGTCCCTTGGCAAGTTTCACTGCAATAAGGCGCTTTTGGTAGCCATCCACAAACTTCTGGCAAGCTTCTGGTTGGATTTTTGACCACTCCTCTTGACAAAATTGGTGCAGTTCAGCTAAATGTGTTGGTTTTGTGACACGGACTTGTTTCCTCAGCATTGTCCACACGTTGAAGTCAGGACTTTGGGAAGGCCATTCCAAAACGTTAATTCTAGCCTGAGTTAGCCATCCATTTAGGCAGATCAAACAAAAATAAAACAAAAATTTAGCTGTTTGGCCACAATACCTAGTAATATATTTGGAAGTGGAAAGTGAGGCCTTTAATCCCATGAACACCACACCTACCGTCAAGCATGGTGGTGGTAGTATTATGCTCTGGGCCTGTTTTGCTGCCAAATTGTTTGTATATATACATCCAAAATACAAAATTATAATAAATAACATTTGGGTTGAGTACAAATTTGGCCAACCTTAGTACATTTAAATTTAGAAATATCACAAGATAGTATTACTAGACTCACCTGTCTGCCAACTCGGTTGTTATGAAGCCTCATTCGAGCATGGATGTCTCTGTAGGTCTCACGGGCATCCAGAAAGTCCCGTGAGAATTTTTCTCCGAATTCCACATCAGGACTGCAGCCACCCCACTCCCAGGAGTCCTGGGGTCCGGGAAGCTCGGCAGGGAAGTGCTCCATGACGCCGTGTACCATTCCCTTCCCTCGATTGATGGCCTCCAGTTGCAAGCGGTGAAGTTTGATGCGGAAGGCTTCCTCGTCGCCGCGGCGCTTCTCGTCACAGCTGCAGGCCTTCAGTTTGCCCATGGAGCAGGCGTTGGCCACGGCGTGCACCACACCTGCTGCTGCTATGGCGTATGCGAAGGCGCTCTCTCTAAAACCTGTGAGGAGAGCATAGCCAGAATAAAGGTAAAACATTTTGTTTAGCAGCCTCCTAAGGAGTATCCAGGAATAGCTGCAGTGTGCTCAAACAATCACCAGGTAGTATCAGTGAGCCGATAATACTGTATCATCTCTTTCTCTTTCGGACTTATCAGGTCGTATCGGGTCGGTAGTGCATTCTTCTCACATTCTTCACTCACGCTTTAAGTGAGGGATGAGGCAAATACTAATCCAGACCCGCTCTATGATGTTTATTTTCAACAACATGTATTCTGTTCAGGGTCGTGGTCGTCATCCTCCGCAGGTGTTTGCTTGTTCTACTTTGATGGACTGAATTGTGATAGTACAGTTAGTACAGTTCACCAACATCGTGGCCGCGTCCATTCAAAAGCCCATGGAGATAACTGCTAATTGAGCAATGTTTTAATTGTATTTGTAAAACAACGGTACTATTTGAGAAATAAGTTGTAGCCAAATATTTTCTTAAAGGGGAACATTATCACAATTTCAGAAGGGTTGAAACCATTAAAAATCAGTTCCCAGTGGCTTATTTTATTTTTCGAAGTTTTTTTCAAAATTTTACCCATCACGCAATATGCCTAAAAAAAGCTTCAAAGTGCCTGATTTTAACCATCGTTATAAACACCCGTCCATTTTCCTGTGACGCCACATAGTGATGCCGATACAAACAAACATGGCGGATAGAACAGCAAGTTTATAGCGATATTAGCTCGGATTCAGACTCGGATTTCAGCGGCTTAAGCGATTCAACAGATTACGAATCTATTGAAACGGATGGTTGTAGTGTGGAGGCAGGTAGCGAAAACGAAATTGAAGAAGAAACTGAAGCTATTGAGCCATGTCGGTTTGAACCGTATGCAAGCGAAACCGACGAAAACGACACGACAGCCAGCGACACAGGAGAAAGCGAGGACGAATTCGGCGATCGTCTTCTAACCAACGATTGGTATGTGTTTGTTTGGCATTAAAGGAAACTAACAACTATGAACTAGGTTTACAGCATATTAAATACATTTGGCAACAACATGCACTTTGAGAGTGCAGACAGCCCAGTTTTCATCAATTAATACATTCTGTAGACATACCCTCATCCCCTCTCTTTTCCTGTGGGTCTGGCGGCAGATTTCTTTGACTTTATCGTTGGAAATGCATCTGCTTTGAGTGTCGCAGGATATCCACACATTCTTGCCATCTCTGTCGTAGCAAAGCTTTCGTCGGTAAAGTGTGCTGAACAAACGTCCAATTTCTTGCCACTTTCGCATCTTTGGGTTACTTGTGCAACTTGAATCCGTCCCTGTTCGTGTTGTTACACCCTCCGACAACACACCGACGAGGCATGATGTCTCCAAAGTACGGAAAACAGTCGAAAAAACGGAAAATAACAGAGCTGATTTGACTCTGTGTTTGAGAAAATGGCGGATTGCTTCCCGATGTGACGTCACGTTGTGACGTCATCACTCCAAGGGCGAATAATAGAAAGGCGTTTAATTCGCCAAAATTCACCCATTTAGAGTTCGGAAATCGGTTAAAAAAATATATGGTCTTTTTTCTGCAACATCAAGGTATATATTGACGCTTACATAGGTCTGGTGATAATGTTCCCCTTTAAACATATAGGGCATGATCTATTAAGATCTAAATAACACGTGCTAAACAGCGTGTGCAAATTGTAAAAATTTTACTTTATTTGTGGGCGTGTTGTGTGTGATTTACTAAGACTGTGTGTACAATTGACAACAAGTTCAAAAATGGTGTCTTATTAAAACGAGCTAATTGCATGTGCAACTGGCCTTCTGTGCCCATGGAAACGGATATTCCCCTCCAACATTCCCTCCACATTTGTTATTATGCTCTCCAACCTGAACGCAATGTTGAACAAGCAGCACACATCTATATAATCTGTAACCCATTTTCTGCAATATAGAATCGAGAAAACCAAAACTATTGTGATTACGATGGAATGGCGCACTCTGCAGGGAAGTGTCGGACCATCACAACACTGCAGCACATCCATGCGTTTGGAATGATCCAAGCGCAGGAAAATGCATGTTGCAAGACTTTTTACAATTTTGAAATTATATTTCCTGTAATAAAAAAAGAATGCTATTAAAAAAAAAAAAAAATAGACACTAAAACACATCAACTAAATGTGTTGTATTCAGCCATTTAAATCATCCAGAAGCTATAATATTATATATTGCTTAATAGATGCTATATCTAATATTTTTTTATTTATGACAGTCCAAATATATTGACACGCACACATATGGCAAATGATTCCCTGTCAGGCGGACCTCCTTTCTCACAGCCAAATGTGTGTAGCTGTGTCAGTTTTAAATAGCAACTGCAGAAATGTTTCAGCTTTGATAAATCACATTCTGCGTGCTGATTTGATTAGATTTGCATCTCCCCTCCCAGCATTGTGGGCGTTCTGATAATCAGCATATATTTTGCATATTCACTCTAATAGATTAGCTTTGCAAGCACTATCAAGTTTGTATGTGTTTTAATACACACAAACTTGAGTAGATTAGGCCCATACTGTTTAAAGAACATTGTTTTTGCTTTATTTGGAGGGTGGGGGGATGGTGGGTTGCCCATTTATTGTGTTTTGTTACTTGTTCAATTAATGCCAAAGAAGCATAGGAGATATCCAACACTTTTCTTTCCTCTTGGACCTATTAACCTATTTTTTTTTTACCTTTTCATATGCACTTTGGTTATGGTTAAGTATGGCTATGGTTTTGCATTCAATTACAAAATGATACACCACATAATTACAGTTTCTCGTTACAGCGGAGTAGAAAGAAGCAGATTGTATTTAATCCTACCCCTTTTCGTATCGTAGCAACTTATTTGTTACTAACTACTAATTATGTAAGACAAACATAAATAAAATAATAAATCAGTAAATACATAAATAGACCGATGAGTAAGCTAATCATTATTAAATACCTAAATACTAATATAAAAAGTTGTCATAAACAATTATTACCTTCTTCAGTTTATCTGGGTCGCGGGGGCAGCAGCCTAATCAGAGAAGCCCAGGCTTCTTTTTCCCCAGCCACTTCGTCCATCTTCTCCCGGGGGATTCCGAGGCGCTCTCTTCCCCAACCCGAAGATGGCACTCCACACTTTTACGGGCGAGAACCATGGACTCGGATTTGGAAGTGCTGATTTTAATCCCAGTCGCTTCACACTCGACTGCGAACCGATCCATTGAGAGCTAAAGATCCTGGCCACATGAAGCCATCAGCACCACATCATCTGCAAAAAGCAGAGATCTAATCCTGCAGCAACCAAACCAGATTTTCCCTCAACGACCTGACAGCGCCTAGAAAAGACAACGGGCAGCCTTGGAGGAGTCCAACCATCACTGAAAACGGGTCCAACTTACTGCCAGCAATGCAAACAAAGCTCTGACACCGATCATACAGGGAACCCATCGCCACAATCAGACAGTCCGATACCCCATACTCTCTGAGCACTCCCCACAGAACTTCCCATTGCATACGGTCTAATGCCTTCTCCAAGTCCACAAAGCACACTGGTTGGGCAAACTCACCCTCAAGGACCCTACCGAGAATATAGAGCTGGTCCACATTTCCACGACCAATATGAAAACCACACTGCCCCTGTCCCTTTTGAGAGGACTGGTTCCAGAGCCCTTGCTGTGCTTTGAAGTGAGACCAGTCGGAACTTCTCCACCTCACACATCAGCTCAGGTTCATTCCCCTCCAGCGAGGTGACGTTCCACGTCCCAAGAGCTAGCTTCTGTAGCCGAGGATCGGACCACCAAGGGCCCTATCTCACACTGCACCTGACCTTTATGCCCCTTCCTATGAGTGGTGAACCCATTGGAGGGGGTTCCACGCTGCCTCTTCGGGCTGTGCCCGGTTAGGCCTCATGGGGACAGGGCCAGCCACCAGGTGCTCGCCATCGAGCCCCACCTCCGGGCCTGGCTCTAAAGGGGGCGCCAAGTTGACCCACGTCCAGGGTCATCATTTTCTCTTCTTCATGAATGTTTTCAAGCTGCTCTTTGTCTGGTCCATCACCTATGACCCGTTTGCATTGGGAGACCCTACCAGGGGGCATAGTTCTTAGGATCATTGGGGCACGCAAACTCCTCTACCACGATCAGGTGGCAGCTCAGAAAGGAACTCACTCTCATTCACACCTACTTTTCAAATAATCAGTTAATAAATTTGTGGTTCTGAACTATTGGACATCATCTGGAATATAAACACATGACTTTTGAAACTATTGTATTTAACTGAATTTTAATTGTCAATAAAGCATTTTTGTTTATCATCCATGCGTGATTTTTTACGACAAACACTGTACAAATCTTTACATAACTTAAACATATATATAAAATACATTATTTAATAATATGAAATTATAAACATACCGTTTTTTTCGCACTATAAGTCGCAGTTTTTTTCATAAGTTGGCCGGGTTGCGACTTATACTCAGGAGCGACTTATGTGTGAAATAATTAACACATTACCGTAAAATATCAAATAATATTATTTAGCTCATTCACGTAAGAGACTAGACGTATAAGATTTCATGGGATTTAGCGATTAGGAGTGACAGATTGTTGGGTAAAAGTGTAGCATGTTCTATATGTTATAGTTATTTGAATGACTCTTACCATAATATGTTACGTTAACATACCAGGCACGTTCTCAGTTGGTTATTTATGCGTCATATAACGTACACTTATTCAGCCTGTTGTTCACTATTCTTTATTTATTTTAAATTGCCTTTCAAATGTTTATTCTTGGTGTTGGGTTTTATCAAATAAATTTCCCCCAAAAATGCGACTTATACTCCAGTGCGACTTATATATGTTTTTTTCCTTCTTTATTATGCATTTTCAGCAGGTGCGTCTTATACTCCGGTGCAACTTATACTCCGAAAAATACGGTACTTGAACTCCATTTTTGTTGGTTGTGTCTTTCATGCATAGACAAATCTACTTCTGGTCGCCAAGAGAAATACAGCAGGAAGGGGATTTATACAGCCCCATTCCTTACGGTTTACCTGACACATGAAACGTGACAAACATGGAGTGTGCACTCTCCACTTTAGCCGCCAGATGGCAGTTAAGTGTTGAATATCTTAAAATGTGTTTTGTGGCAGTTCCAACTTTGACCACAGCGTCAGAGTGGGGCTTTCCATCATTTTTAGAAGGCTGCATTGCAAAATGATTAATACCTCCACACCCCTTCCTCTCACACGAGATCCACCCAGAAATGGGGCTATATGAATCCCTTCCCAACTGCACAGTAAACCCTTGTTGATTGTTTTTAACTGGTTCCAGGCCTGGTTCATATACAAAACCCAAAACCAGTGAGGTTGGCCCGTTGTGTAATTTGTAAATAAAAACAGAATACAAAGATTTGCAAATCCTTTTCAACTTATATTCAATTGAATAGACTGCAAAGACAAGATATGTAATGTTCGAACTGAGAAATATAATTTTGTTTTGCAAATAATCATTAACTTAGAATGACAGCAACACATTGCAAAAATATTGCCACAGTGGCATTTTTACCACTGTGCTACCTTTTAACAAGACTCAGTAAACATTTGGGAACTGAGGAAACCAATTTTTTAAGCTTTTCAGGTGGAATTATTTTCCATTCTTGCTTGATGTACAGCTTACGTTGTTCAACAGTCTGGGGTCTCTGTTGTGGTATTTTAGGCTTCATAATGCGCCACACATTTTCAATGACAGGTCTGCACTACAGGAAGGCCAGCCTAGTACCCACACTCGTTTACTACAAAGCCACACTGTTGTAACATGTGGCTTAGCAATGTCTTGCTGAAATAAGCAGGGGCGTCCATGATAACGTTGCTTGGATGGCAAACTATGTTGCTCCAAAACCTGTATGTACCTTTCAGCATTAATGGTGCCTTCACAGATGTGTAAGTTACCCATGTCTTGGGCACTAATACATCCCCATACCATCACAGATGCTGGCTTTTGAACTGTGCACCTTTAACAATCCGGATTTTTTTTCTCTCCCTCTTTGTTCATGGAGGATACAACGTCCACAGTTTCCAAAAACAATTTGATATGTGGACTCGTCAGACCACAGAACACTTTTACACTTTGTATCAGTCCATTTTAGACGAGCTCGGGCCCAGCAAAGCCGGCGGCGTTTCTGGGTGTTGTTGATAAATGGCTTTGGCTTTGTATAGTATAGTTTTAACTTGCACTTACAGATGTCGCGACAAACTGTAGTTACTGACAGTGGTTTTCTGAAGTGTTTCTGAGCCCATGTGGTGATATCCATTACACACTGATGTCGATTTTTGATTCAGTACAGCCTGAGGGATCGAAGGTCACGGGCTTAGCCGCTTACGTGCAGTGATTTCTCCAGATTCTCGGAACCTTTTGATGGTGAAATCCCTAAATTCCTTGCGATAGCTCGTTGAGAAATGTTGTTCTTAAACTGTTCGACAATTTGCTCACGCATTTGTTCACAAAGTGGTGACCCTCGCCCCATCCTTGTTTGTGAATGACTGAGCATTTCATGGAAGTTGGTTTTATACCCAATCATGGCACCCACCTGTTCCCAATTAGCCTGTTCACCTGTGGGATGCTCCAAATAAATGTTTGGTGGGCATTCCTCTACTTTCTCAGTCTTTTTTGCCACATGTGCCAGCTTTTTTGAAACATGTTGCAGTTATCAAATTCCAAATGGGCTAATATTTGCAAAAAATAACAACATTTTCCAGTTCGAACGTTAAGTATCTTGTCTTTGCTGTCTATTCAATTGAATATAGGTTGAAAAGGATTAGCAAATAATTGTAGTCTGTTTTTATTTACGATTTACAAAACGTGCCAACTTCACTGGTTTTGGGTTTTGTCAATTCACGATTAAAAACATGTTTACAACTTTTTTAATGTGTTTTATTTTTACAGCCCCCTAAACATTAAATAACAGCCAAATTGTCACCTTTACAAGCCGCAAACGTCAAAGCTCGATGTGGCAAGGGACGACTAAGCTGCAGTCAGCCCTAGCCCCTAGCGCTGGGGTCGGCAACCCAAAATGTTGAAAGAGCCATATTGGACCAAAAATACAAAAACAAATCTGTCTGGAGCCGCAACAAATTAAAAGCCATATTACATACAGATAGTGTGTTATGAGATATACATTGAATTAAGAGGACTTAAAGGAAACTAAATGAGCTCAAATATAGCTACAAATGAGGCATAATGATGCAATATGTACATATAGCTAGCCTAAATAGCTTGTTAGCATCGATTAGCTTGCAGTCATGCAGTGACCAAAATATGTCTGATTAGCACTCCACACAAGTCAATAACATCAACAAAACTCACCTTTGCGCATTCATGCACATCATTAAAAGTTTGGTGGACAAAATAAGACAGAAAAAGAAGTGGCATAAAACACGTCCTAGAAAGTCGTAGAAAGTTATGCATGTAAACAAACTACGTGGATTCAAGGACCGCCAAAATTAGTAGGACAAAACGGCACTCGCCAAATACTCGAATCAGTGAAGCATGTTTAATATAAACAGTGTGATTTATAACAATTAGGGAGGTTTGTGTCATGTTTGTCCTCCTACAGAAACCATATTAAAACAAAAAAATTTTTTTTACCCCTCATCTTTTTCCATTTTTCATACATTTTTGAAAAAGCTCCAGAGAGCCACTAGGGCGGCGCTAAAGAGCCGCATGCGGCCGGCTCTAGAGCCGCAGGTTGCCGACCCCCGCCCTAACGTGTTACATGAGTAATATCCATCCATCCATTTTCTACCGCTTGTCCCTTTTGGGGTGGCAGGGGGTCACTGGAAGACCAAATTAAAGACCAAAACGGGGCCACAAACAAACTATTTTTTTAAGGCCACAAAAAACCTGGGCACGATTTAAGAATAAACAAAAAAATCAATCACTCTCATTCACACCGACATTTCAAAGATGCATGTTTTTTCCGACTGAGGGAGTTAACCCAAAGTACCCAAAGTAAAGTCATGTAAGGGCAAGGAGAACACGGAAACTCCAAACAGGCTTGAATAAACGCAGATTAAAACACAAAAACCTCCTTGCTGTTGGGTAACAGGGCTTGTCACTCAACCACTGTGCCCAGGAACAGTTTTGACAGAAAAAACATTAACTGACACGCCATGTGGTTTGTGTCACACAAAATGCCAGCAGAAACTGCCTGGAAAAGAGCAGGCAATATTGCAAGAACTGCTGCTAAATATGACAAGCTGCTATAAAGGCGAAAAACACAATATCTCCCCAGCATATTCCACAGTTGTTCGTATTTTTTGTCCCAGAATTTGATAAAACTGCTGGGCCAACCGGAGGTATGCTCATTCCATCATTGTGCTGTCATTATATTATTTTGTTTTTGTATAGATTACTTGTATTTTTTGCCTCACTGTCATGAGGGGTGATAACATTAACGCATGTACTCATTCGATTTATTATAAAAATGATCACTGACATCATTTATGAATGTGGATTAATCGGACATGCTCCTTTAGCTTAAGCACTTAAAGCATGGGTTGGCAACCCAAAATGTTGAAACAGCCATATTGGACCAAAAATACATAAAAACAATCTGTCTGGAGCCGCAAAACAATTAAAACCCTTATACAAGTGTTATAATGAAGGCAACACAGGATATAAGTGTCTATATTAGCTATATTAGCCTACTATCAAAGGTTGACGCAAATCTTCGTTGACAGAAATATATTTTAATTTGTATCCTACACATTTTTACAACATTGGAAATCATTAGTAAAATGGAGGCTTCTCACAACATTGGAAATCATTAGTAAAATGGAGGCTTCTCACAGGATGAGATAACGTCTGGAAATTACTGCCTCAAAATGCCCAAAGGTATACATGTGTGTGTCCAAGTTTAGAGAAAAGGCAGGCTGTCTTCTTCTAATGGATTTATTACAATCTTTGCAAGCTGGGTAACGTTTGCTGTGGTCTGGAACAACATGGCGCGCAAACAACTATCAGTAAAGCAGTCACAATTACATACAGATAATTTGTCATGAGACATGCAAATGTAAATTAAATACACAGAGGACATAAGTAAAGGGAATTAAATGAGCTCAAATATACCGTATTTTCCGCACCATTAGCCGCACCTAAAAACCACAAATTTACTCAAAAGCTGACAGTGCGGCTTTTAACCCGGTGCGCTTTATATATGGATAAATATTAAGATTCATTTTCATAAAGTTTCGTTCTCGCAACTTCGGTAAACAGCCGCCATCTTTTTTCCCGGTAGAGCAGGAAGCGCTTCTTCTTCTACGCAAGCAACCGCCAAGGTAAGCACCCGCCCCCATAGAACAGGAAGCGCTTCTTCTTGTACTGTAAGCAACCACCCGCCCCCGGAAGAAGAAGAAGTGCGCGGTGCATGCTGGGATATGTGACGTTTCATTTCCATTTGTGTGTTTATGTAAAGACCCCAAAATGGCTCCTATTAAGTGTGTTGTCTGTCTAATTATAAATAATGCAGACGAGGCGTGTTAACTGAGTTCTCAACGTTTACTCACAGCGTGCTCATAACCACATTCTAACTCCCAGCATACAACAACGCTTCTCAGGGCTACCGCGCATGCTCGTAACTATCGTTGCATGCTGGGTAGTGTAGTTGTTATATTTGCTAGCTCATAACAGCACATTGAGAGACACGCTTACGCGCTTAATTCAATACTCGCCGTCATTCCGGGTGGATTGACAAAAGACCTCCAGCCGCTAGATATTGGTGTCAACAGGGCATTCGAAGCTAGACTGCTAACTGCGTGGGAACAGTGGATGACGAAGAAGCGCGCGGTGCATGCTGGGATATGTGACGTTTCATTTCCATTTGTGTGTTTATGTAAAGACCCCAAAATGGCTCCTATTAAGTGTGTTGTCTGTCTAATTATAAATAATGCAGACGAGGCGTGTTAACTGAGTTCTCAACGTTTACTCACAGCGTGCTCATAACCACATTCTAACTGCCAGCATACAACAACGCTTCTCAGGGCTACCGCGCATGCTCGTAACTATCGTTGCATGCTGGGTAGTGTAGTTGTTATATTTGCTAGCTCATAACATCACATTGAGAGACACGCTTACGCGCTTAATTAAATACTCGCCGTCATTCCGGGTGGATTGACAAAAGACCTCCAGCCACTAGATATTGGTGTCAACAGGGCATTCGAAGCTAGACTGCTAACTGCGTGGGAACAATGGATGACAGAAGGCGAACACACATTCACTAAGACGGCGGCAGCGCCAGACGACGCCAACATCTGCCAGTGGATCGTAAATGCCTGGGCAGATATTTCGGTCACAACTGTGGTCCGAGCTTTCCAGAAGGCAGGATTCACAGAACTGCTGGATAACAGTGACACTGACTCCGATGACTTCGACGAGACGGAACCGTCCATTTTGGATCTCACATTTGCCCAACTTTTCACTTCGGACACCGAAGACGAAGGATTTACGAATGAAGAATAACTTCAGAAAGTGAGCGCTATGTTTATTTTGTGTGTTGTGACATTAACGTTCGAGCAACATTATGTTGCTATTGCTCTGCACTATTTTGAATTTTACTATGTTTGTGATTGCACATTTGCGTACATTTTGGGACAGAGTTGTTAGAACGCTGGTTTTCAATATATTATTAAAGTTTGACTGACCTATCTGACTGTTTTTTTGACATTCCCTTTAGCGCAGCGTAGGCGCGGCTTATAGTCCGGGGCGGCTTATTGGTGGACAAAGTAATGAAATATGCCATTCATTGAAGGTGCGGCTAATAATCCGGTGCGCCTTATAGTGCGGAAAATACGGTACCTACAAACAAGGAGGAAACTTAAAGTGTGCTTACTCAGGTTTTAAAAAATCATTTATAATAAGAATGTTGACAACAATTTTTAAAAAGTCAAATAGAATACTTCTAAAATCACGGATGTACCTAAAAATCTGACATGCATAATGCGAGTTCTCAGTAGGATAATGTGTCGCCAGAGCAAATTAACCTTCTTCTGTTTGTTCAGAAACAAATAATGTCATTCACCGGTGAAGTCCAAAATCAACAAAAAACAGGATAACATCTGGAACAATGGCAATTTTAGTGTTGCTTTGTCTCTGTGGAGCAGCTGAGCTAAAACAGATCTTCAGCAGTCCTATCTGGGGACACGCAATAGAAATACACATTGTTCCAAAGACAAACTGTGACTCTGTCTGGGTATCCTTTTCCATCATTAAGAGGATATTCAGTCACCAGCCAGCTGTTAACATGTGCTCTGATTAAGTCAATTTTAGCATGGTTGCATCAAAGTTCATACTGGGTCATTTCACTGAAGATGTCTTCGTGGGTCTTTCAAACACTTATTGCATCCATAGCTTGTTATTCTTCCTACAATCTCTCTGTCATAATTGTCTCGAACAGTATTTTTTTCCTTAAAAGTCTTTATTAAAGAACCAGTATTTCTTAAGCCATTCTGTAAACAATGTGAATGCCATAGTCATAAAATGACTTTAGGAGTTATGATGTGACAAAGCACCTTTTTGAGACAAGGCACATTTTTTTCATTGAAAAAATCAGAGAGCACACCACCAGCAGAAATCATTAAAAAATTGAACTCGATACTGACAATTAAAAAGTTGTCGTCGCAATTGTTGAATATGAATTTAAACCATAACCAACCATGCATCACTATACTTGTCTCAAAGTACTGTCAAGACCTGTCACATCACGCCGTGACTTATTTTGAGTTTGTTGGTGTTTTCCTGTGTGTAGTGTATTGCGCTCCTATTTTGGTGGCGTTTCCTGTTTTGTTGGTATTTTCCTGTTGCAGTTCCATGTCTTCCTTTGAGCGCTATTCCTCGCACCTGCTTTGTTTTAGCAATCAAGACTATTTCAGTTGTTGCTATCCTTCTTTGTGTGGACATTGTTGTCATGTCATGTAGGGATGTACAAACCCCGTTTCCATATGAGTTGGGAAATTGTATTAGATGTAAATATAAACGGAATACAATGATTTGCAAATCATTTTCAACCCATATTCAGTTGAATATGCTACAAAGACAACATATTTGATGTTCAAACTGATAAACATTTTTTTTTTTGCAAATAATCATTAACTTTAGAATTTGATGCCAGCAACACGTGACAAATAAGTTGGGAAAGGTGGCAATAAATACTGATAAAGTTGAGGAATGCTCATCAAACACTTATTTGGAACATCCCACAGGTGAACAGGCAAATGGGAAACAGGTGGGTGCCATGATTGGGTATAAAAGTAGATTCCATGAAATGCTCAGTCATTCACAAACAAGGATGGGGCGAGGGTCACCACTTTGTCAACAAATGCGTGAGCAAATTGTTGGATGGTTTAAGAAAAACCTTTCTCAACCAGCTATTGCAAGGAATTTAGGGATTTCACCATCTACGGTCCGTAATATCATCAAAGGGTTCAGAGAATCTGGAGAAATTACTGCACGTAAAAAGCTAAGCCCGTGACCTTCGATCCCTCAGGCGGTACTGCATCAACAAGCAACATCAGTGTGTAAAGGATATCACCACATGGGCTCAAGAACACTTCAGAAACCCACTGTCAGTAACTACAGTTGGTCACTACATCTGTAAGTGCAAGTTAAAACTCTCCTATGCAAGGCGAAAACCGTTTATCAACAACACCCAGAAACGCCGTCGGCTTCGCTGGGCCTGAGCTCATCGAAGATGGACTGATACAAAGTGGAAAAGTGTTCTGTGGTCTGACGAGTCCACATATCAAATTGTTTTTGGAAACTGTGGACGTCGTGTCCTCCGGACCAAAGAGGAAAAGAACCATTCGGATTGTTATAGGCGCAAAGTTGAAAAGCCAGCATCTGTGATGGTATGGGGGTGTATTTGTGCCCAAGACATGGGTAACTTACACATCTGTGAAGGCGCCATTAATGCTGAAAGGTACATACAGGTTTTGGAGCAACATATGTTGCCATCCAAGCAACGTTACCATGGACGCCCCTGCTTATTTCAGCAAGACAATGCCAAGCCACGTGTTACATCAACGTGGCTTCATAGTAAAAGAGTGCGGGTACTAGACTGGCCTGCCTGTAGTCCAGACCTGTCTCCCATTGAAAATGTGTGGTGCATTATGAAGCCTAAAATACCACAACGGAGACCCCAGACAGTTGAACAACTTAAGCTGTACATCAAGCAAGAATGGGAAAGAATTCCACCTGAGAAGCTTAAAAAATGTGTCTCCTCAGTTCCCAAACGTTTACTGAGTGTTGTTAAAAGGAAAGGCCATGAAACACAGTGGTGAACATGCCCTTTCCCAACTACTTTGGCACGTGTTGCAGCCATGAAATTCTAAGTTAATTATTATTTGCAAAAAAAAAAAAAAAAGTTTATGAGTTTGAACATCAAATATCTTGTCTTTGTAGTGCATTCAATTGAATATGGGTTGAAAAGGATTTGCAAATCATTGTATTCCATTTATATTTACATCTAACACAATTTCCCAACTCATATGGAAATGGGGTTTGTACTTTGTGGACGCCATCTCTGCTCCACATGCTGTAAGTCTTTGCTGTCGTCCAGCATTCTGTTTTTCTTCACTATGTAGCCAGTTCAGTTGTAGTTTCAATGCATTTTTTTAGGGACACTCACCTTTTGTTTATTTTTGGTTTAAGCATTAGATACATTGTTACCTCCACACTGCCTCCCGCAGTCATCTTCATACTGTGATCATGACAAACCATGTTCCCAACGTCTACAAAGCAATTCGCTACCTGCTGCCACCTACTGATATGGAAGAGAATAACATGGTTACTCTGCCGAGCTCTAGACAGCACTGACACACAACAATGGCACATTATTTGCGGATTATAATTACTGGTTTGCCAAATTCTTTTTTAACCCAAATAGGTGAAATTACATAATCTCTCACGGCACACCACTGCGGCACAGTGGTTGAAAAACACTGCTCTAGAGATTGGGCCAATGGGTTATGGTTGGACAGCAGGGTCAAAATGAAGTTGTGAGTATACTGTAGAAGCTGAAGGGTCCAATACAACCCGGTCAACGTGTTCGGATTTGGAATGATTTTGCTGAGTTCCCAAAACCTTTCTTAATATATTCATAACTTCTGCAATCCATATGCAGTGATACCTAGGCGTATCAGTTCAATTGGTTCTGTGACAGAGCTTGTAACCTGAAATACTCTCATCTCAAATCTCTGTCCCCTATTGAAATGAATTGCCCCCTAAAAACGCCACAATTTCAACATGTAACTATAACAACACAAATAACTACAGTAGTTTTATAAAGCAATGTATGATAATAGGATTGCAACGATTAATCTTATGTAACGATTTATATTCCTAAGATTCAATTACTTTGATATGTGTTCGACAAGTTGGCCTTCCGGAAGATAGGTATGGATCCAACATTGTTTTAAAAGGCAATGTATCAGTTTTATTGATAATAGAAAAAAGAAAACATTTAAAGGGGAACATTATCACCAGACCTATGTAAGCGTCAATATATACCTTGATGTTGCAGAAAAAAAGACCATATATTTTTTTAACCGATTTCCGAACTCTAAATGGGTGAATTTTTGGCGAATTAAACGCCTTTCTAATATTCGCTCTCGGAGCGATGACGTCACAACGTGGCGTCACATCGGGAAGCAATCCGCCATTTTCTCAAACACCGAGTCAAATCAGCTCTGTTATTTTCCGTTTTTTCGACTGTTTTCCGTACCTTGGAGACATCATGCCTCGTCGGTGTGTTGTCGGAGGGTGTAACAACACGAACAGGGACGGATTCAAGTTGCACCAGTGGCCCAAAGATGGGAAAGTGGCAAGAAATTGGACGTTTGTTCCGCACACTTTACCGACGAAAGCTATGCTACGACAGAGATGGCAAGATTGTGTGGATATCCTGCGACACTCAAAGCAGATGCATTTCCAACCATAAAGTCAAAGAAATCTGCCGCCAGACCCCCATTGAATCTGCCGGAGTGTGTGAGCAATTCAGGGACAAAGGACCTCGCTAGCACGGCAAGCAATGGCGGCAGTTTGTTCCCGCAGACGAGCGAGCTAAACCCCCTATCGACCCTAGCTTCCCTGGCCTGCTGACATCAACTCCAAAACTGGACAGATCAGCTTTCAGGAAAAGAGCGCGGATGAGAGTATGTCTACAGAATATATTAATTGATGAAAATTGGGCTGTCTGCACTCTCAAAGTGCATGTTGTTGCCAAATGTATTTCATATGCTGTAAACCTAGTTCATAGTTGTTAGTTTCCTTTAATGCCAAACAAACACATACCAATCGTTGGTTAGAAGGCAATCGCCAAATTCGTCCTCGCTTTCTCCCGTGTCGCTGGCTGTCGTGTCATTTTCGTCGGTTTCGCTTGCATACGGTTCAAACCGATATGGCTCAATAGCTTCAGTTTCTTCTTCAATTTCGTTTTCGCTACCTGCCTCCACACTACAACCATCCGTTTCAATACATTCGTAATCTGTTGAATCGCTTAAGCCGCTGAAATCCGAGTCTGAATCCGAGCTAATGTCGCTATAGCTTGCTGTTCTTTCCGCCATGTTTGTTTGTGTTGGCTCCACTATGTGACGTCACAGGAAAATGGACGGGTGTTTATAACGATGGTTAAAATCAGGCACTTTGAAGCTTTTTTTAGGGATATTGCGTGATGGGTAAAATTTTGAAAAAAACTTCGAAAAATATAATAAGCCACTGGGAACTGATTTTTAATGGTTTTAATCATTCTGAAGTTGTGATAATATTCCCCTTTAAGAACGGCACAGGGCTTCACGGTGGCAGAGGGGTTAGTGCATCTGCCTCACAATACGAAGGTCCTGAGTAGTCTTGGGTTCAATCCCGGGCTCGGGATCTTTCTGTGTGGAGTTTGCATGTCCTCCCCGTGACTGCGTGGGTTCCCTCCGGGTACTCCGGCTTCCTCCCACTTCCAAAGACATGCACCTGGGGATAAGTTGATTGGCAACACTAAATTGGCCCTAGTGTGTGGATGTGAGTGTGAATGTTGTCTGTCTATCTGTGTTGGCCCTGCGATGAGGTGGCGACTTGTCCAGGGTGTACCCCGCCTTCCGCCCGATTGTAGCTGAGATAGGCTCCAGCGCCCCCCGCGACCCCAAAGGGAATAAGCGGTAGAAAATGGATGGAAGAACGGCACACTTTATTTGAAGTTTATGACGTCATATCCGTTTTTCTTCTTGGCGGCTTAATTCACTCGATGGTCGAGCAGCTTGAGCGAGGCGTTAAAACAAGTGAGAGTGAGTGTAGAGTTTGAGCAGAAAATGCCAAATTGCTGTTATGTTCTTTGGTGTTCCAATCGTTCAAATAGAGAGATAGGAAAGAGCTTGCATAGAGTCCTGAAAGAAATGGTTCATAAAGGTAATAAAGTCAGGGGGGAAACAAAAGTGCGTCCAAGAAAATGGCTCTTGAAAATATCACTTTCATCATCTTGTGGAATACAATCGGACCATGCTTGTGTCTGCATAGATCACTTTGTAAAATGTTTGTATGAACATTTGATTTGTTTGAGAAACTTTCTGTGATACAATCGAGTTTATTCTCTACTATGTTGTTTGATAGCAGAATGAAATGTAAGACAATGACAAGGGACCCCATTAGTTTATGTTCTTTTGTGCTCGCTATGCTTAAAGGGGAACATTATCACCAGACCTATGTTAGCGTCAATATATACCTTGATGTTGCAGAAAAAAGACCATATATTTTTTTAACCGATTTCCGAACTCTAAATGGGTGAATTTTGGCGAACTAAACGCATTTCTATTATTCGCTCTCGGAGCGATGACGTCACAACGTGACATCACATCGGGAAGCAATCCGCCATTTTCTCACTTTCGTCGGTGTGTTGTCGGAGGGTGTAACAACACGAACAGGGACAGATTCAAGTTGCACCAGTGGCCCAAAGATGCGAAAGTGGCAAGAAACTGGACGAAATTTGTTCAAAATACGAGGGTGTGGGGAAAGCCGACGAAATGGTCAGTCGTTTGTTCCGCACACTTTACCGACGAAAGCTATGCTACAACAGAGATGGCAAGAATGTGTGGATATCCTGCGACACTCAAAGCAGATGCATTTCCAACGATAAAGTCAAAGAAATCTGCCGCCAGACCCCCATTGAATCTGCCGGAGTGTGTGAGCTATTCAGGGACAAAGGACCTCGGTAGCACGGAAAGCAATGGCGGAAGTTTGTTCCCGCAGACGAGCGAGCTAAACCCCCTGGATGTCTTGGCTCACACCGTCCCTTATGCCACCGAAGATGATCAAGAGAAGAATATCGACCCTAGCTTCCCTGGCCTGCTGACATCAACTCCAAAACTGGACAGATCAGCTTTCAGGAAAAGAGAGCGGATGAGGGTATGTCTACAGAATATATTAAGTGATGAAAACTTTATTCATTACTTGCGGTTTTACGTAAATTATTATACATAAACTGTGTTTACCAATAATTTAGCTTAAAAACATTTATTTTTTTCAATCATTCGAGTACATTCGGGTAGTCTTGTGTAATGCAGTATTTTGTGTCTATTTAGGTATGGTTAACCTGAGTGCTGAAATCGTAGAAAAATATATGTTCTTAGCGCACCTCAAATGGGTTGCCTGCACACTCTAATGTCGCTATACCTTGCTGGCATCACTGTGTGACGTCACAGGAAAATGGACGGGTGTATATAATGATGGTTAAAATCAGGCACTTTGAAGCTTTTTTTTAGGGATATTGCGTGATGGGTAAAATTTTGAAAAAACTTCGAAAAATAAAATAAGCCACTGGGAACTGATTTTTAATGGTTTTAACCCTTCTGAAATTGTGATAATGTTCCCCTTTAAATATAACTACAAAGACCTGGTTTTGCAAACAAACTAACATCATGTTAAATTATACTAATAGATATTGTGATTGTTGGCCCAATCCGCCATATTTTAATTGTCCATTATAATAACAGAAACTAAAAGCTTTGTTACTGTTGTGCAGGAAGGCCAAGTGCTTTATTCGACATGAACGACCACATTATAGCGTATTTGGGGATATTTGTTAGCATCAAGAAAATATCCTTAATTGTATTAATAAACTAGATGAATACATCTCTCATATACTGAATCTTGATATCACTAGGAAACATTGCTGAACAGCAGGGACATTCATAGCTAAATAATGAGAGAAAATATGAACTTCACACCATAAAAACAACTGCAGACACAGGCTAATATTTGTAGCAGGAAATCAACTGCAAACAGACATATCCTTTTTTTCTCATTAGCGTCACGTCACTTGTTATGTCAATCAAATACGTTGTTTAGTGACGCATGAATATATCCAACTTTGTCTTTTACAGATGAATGCTTAACTTGTGGAATCCTCCAGATGTAAAGACATAATATGCCTCCAATCTTTTCTTCTTTAAATATCGTGTGTGTCAAATGAAGTGAGGTTTGAGCGAGCAGTAAGGTCTTGGTAATGATAAATTAAAAAATTAAATCATTAAAAAAATATATGTTTCT
This sequence comes from Nerophis lumbriciformis, assembly GCF_033978685.3. Classification (NCBI taxonomy): domain Eukaryota; kingdom Metazoa; phylum Chordata; class Actinopteri; order Syngnathiformes; family Syngnathidae; genus Nerophis; species Nerophis lumbriciformis. The sequence goes on along the minus strand of NC_084578.2, from coordinate 19,852,107 downwards.
TAAGATTGTATAAATCCACTCCATCCCATTTTAAGTATTTTTTTTTCATGATCGCTTTTATATTTGCTTCTTAACCTTTCAACGCCCAAATCTGCACTGACTCAGTTAATAAACAGTAGCCTAATGGGAGTCTAGACCAGTGTTTTTCAACCTTTTTTGAGCCAAGGCACATTTTTTGCATTGAAAAAATGCGGAGGCACACCACCAGCAGAAATCATTAAAAAATTAAACTCAGTTGACAGTAAAAAGTCGTTGTCGCAATTGTTGGATATGAATTTAAAGCATAACCAAGCATGCATCACTATAGCTCTTGTCTCAAAGTCGGTGTACTGTCACAACCTGTCACATCACGCCCTGACTTACTTTGAGTTTTTTGCTGTTTTCCTGTGTGTAGGGTTTTAGTTCTTGTCTTGGGCTCCTATTTTGGTGGCTTTTTCTCTTTTGTTGGTGTTTTCCTGTAGCAGTTTCCCGCAGATATTTCCCGCATCTACTTTGTTTTAGCAATCAAGAATGTTTCAGTTGTTTTTATCCTTCTTAGTGGGGACATTGTTCATTGTCATGTCATGTTCGGATGTACTTTGTGGACGCCGTCTTTGCTCCACAGTAAGTCTTTGCTGTCGTCCAGCATTCTGTTTTTGTTTACTTTGTAGCCAGTTCAGTTTTAGTTTTGTTCTGCATAGCCTTCCCTAAGCTTCAATGCTCTTTCTTAAGGGCATTCACCCTTTTGTTTATTTTTAGTTTAAGCATTAGACACCTTTTTACCTGCATGCTGCCTCCCGCTGTTTCAAACATATACAAAGCAATTAGCTACCTGCTGCCACCTACTGATATGGAAGAGTATTACACGGTTACTCTGCCGAGCTCTGAACAGCACCGACACTCAAAAACAACACATCATTTGCAGACTCTAATTACTGGTTTGCAAAAAAATATTTTAAACCCAAATAGGTGAAATTAGATAATCTCCCACGGCACACCAGACTGTATCTCACGGCACACTAGTGTGCCGCGGCACAGTGGTTGAAAAACACTGGTCTAGACCATCGCCTGAAACCCAGAAATGCCTGAATGTGCTTCTCGGTCACGTGTTTGCAACCAAACTATACTGCATAAAAAGGCACTCATGAATAACTGATGAAAAATTTATTGAAATGCAATTATGCTCTGCCAAAATAAACTAAATTAATAATTAATATTTCTCAACTAAACGCTCATTAATATTAAAGTGCAAATGAAAATACAGCTTCACCACTTTAGTCATATTTTTTGTGCTTAATAAACTTATCTACGACTTTAGCTCCCGTCTTCTTGTGTTTAGAGAGTATGGCCAACTCGGTTTCAGAGTGGGTTCCAAACATTGCATTCTGCAGTCATGTGAGGGGCTTTTGACCAATCAGAGAGGGTATGGCCAGACGATCTTCTAAATGTTTCATTTCAGACGTGCTATATAAAAAATGCAAAATATAACTCACAGTTGAGATTCAGTCTACTTTTTATAGATCACACTCAGTGTGCTAAATAGTTATATTTGCATCTTCTCTTCGCAATATTATGGGCGTTCTGATGATCAGCATATATTCTGCATATTCATGAAGAAAAACATGCTAAATGGATTCCGCTGCCTATTTTGCTCACTTGAGCGACGCAATCTTTTGCGTGGATCAGCTTTGCATGTGCTATCAAGTTTGCATGCGTTTCAATAAAACCTTTAGAAGTTAATGCCCTTAGTGCAGGGGTCGGCAACCCAAATTGTTGAAAGAGCCATATTGGACCAAAAATAAAAAATAAAAATCTGTCGGGAGCCGCAAAAAATTAAAAGCCTTATATAAGTTTTATAATAAAGACAACGCATGATGAAAGTGTCTATATTAGCTATATTAGCCTACTATCAAAGGCTGACGCAAATCTTTGTTGACTGAATTTTGTGTTTTTAATCTACACATTTTTGCAACATTGGAAATCATTAGTAGATAACGTCTGAAAATTACTGGCTCAGAACGGCCAAAGGTATAGATGTGTGTGTCCAAGTTAAAGGAAACGGCAGGCTGTCTTCTTTTAATGGATTCATTTCAATCTTTGCAAGCTGGGTAACGTTTGCTGTGGTCTGGAACAACATGGCACACAACCCACTATCAGAGATGCAGCCAATATTACAGACAGATAATGTGTCATGAGCAGTGTTGGGTTAGTTACTGAAAACCAGTAACTAGTTACAGTTACTAGTTACTTTGTTTCAAAAGTAACTCAGTTACTAACTCAGTTACTTACACCAAAAAGTAATGCGTTACTGTGAAAAGTAACTATTTAGTTACCGTATTTTTCGGAGTATAAGTCGCACCGGAATATAAGTCGCACCTGCCGAAAATGCATAATAAAGAAGGAAAAAAACATATATAAATCGCACTGGAGCCCGGCCAAACTATGAAAAAAAACTGCGACTTCTTTTTTTCCCCTTTGTTTTAAGGCTCCTATTAATGCTCTTTTATGCTTCATTTCAGTACTGTTATTGCACTGGAGAATAATACAATGTGTTGATCAACTTGACATGCATTTGCATCACTGACCTCAAAAAGCAATGTGGTCTACATACAACACACAAAGACGAAGATATGTTTCAAAGGGCCAATTTATTTCAGGCCAGAACAAATTGACAAAACTATTTTAAATAGCTGCACGATAATGGCACTTTAACTTTAACTTTAAGTAGATAGGATCTTTGATCCAAGACACAACTTATATTTAACTAAAGTGTTATTTTCTTTGTGCTCGACAAAAGAAAAGTATTGAGAATGTCTCCATGTTAAAAAATTTGACTTCTGGCTTCGCCATGATGTCTTGTAAGTTGTTATGAGAGTAGCGTATGTGTGTGTGTGTGTGGCCCTTTAAGATATGACAGCATGTGAGGTGAGTGACGTCGGTGAGTGAGTGGGCGACAGAGGTGAGCGAGCGGCGACAGTGAGTGCGTGCAGGTGCTCTAGCTTGGTGGATGGCTGCGTCCAATAAAGTCACAAAGTTGCAACAAACCGCCAGTCTCGTCATTCACCCTCAGCTGTAAAGACCCACTACCGGGTAAAGTCAAGGTTGTTAGCCCCGAAGACGTACATAGGCCCTGGAGGAACGTCTCCCCTGCGCCCCTCAACTGCGGTATGGGAGTCCCCCCCGCCCCCACCCACACAAAGCACGCCTTTTCTTTTCCACCGCAGCACTGCAATAAAACACACTCAGATCTTCTGTTTCTAGCCGATACTACATGAAAAATAACGTAAAATAACGCAGTAACGCATCATGTAGTAACGGTAACTGAGTTACTGAATATAGAAAATAACACGTTAGATTACTAGTTACCGCCGAAACTAACGGCGTTACAGTAACGCGCTACAAAGTAACACGCTACTCGCTCCTAAATATTCCAAAGTCAACTGTCGGCTTTATTGTAAGAAAATAGAAGAGTTGGGAGCAACAGCAACTCAGTCACGAAGTGGTAGGCCACGTAAACTGACAGAGAAGGTGGAGGAGGAATTATGGTGTGGAGTGGTTTTTCAGGAGTTGGGCTTGGCCCCTTAGTTCCAGTGAAAGGAACTTTGAATGCTCCAGGATACCAAAACATTTTGGACAATTCCATGCTCCCAACCTTGTGGGAACAGTTTGGAGCATGCCCCTTCCTCTTCCAACATGACTGTGCACAAAGCAAGGTCCTTAAAGACATGGATGACAAAATCTGGTGTGGATGAACTTGACTGGCCTGCACAGAGTCCTGACCTGAACCCGATAGAATAACTTTGGGATGAATTAGAACGAAGACTGAGAGCCAGGCCTTCTCGACCAACATCAGTGTGTGACCTCACCAATGCACTTTTGGAAGAATGGTCGAAAATTCCTATAAAAAATATCCGCAACCTTGTGGACAGCCTTCCCAGAAGAGTTGAAACTGTAATAGCTGCAAAAGGTGGACCGACATAATTATGAACCCTATGGGTTAGGAATGGGATGGCAATTAAAGTTCATATGTGAGTCAAGGCAGGTGGCCAAATACTTTTGGCAATATAGTGTATCAAAAGTTGGTTTTGCATAAAATAGGTCCCATTTTAAATATATATTTTTTTAAATCCTGCACGTTGCTTGCTGTCTCTGTATCTTGGGGTCAAGCCAACAATGCCAAGCCGCACATGTGTCACAGACTGTGGTAAGCATGACTTGTTAGTGGGCAGCGAAGCCAAAAAATAACAAAACATATCTGTCATCACATGTCCTTAAATACACAACTCTAAACAGTGATTGTAGCACTGCCACTAATGCAAACAACATGAACGGCATCCAGACCATTATTACAGACCAGGGGCCTCATGTATTAAGAGTTGCTTGGATTTCCAACTAAAAATAGATGTACGTTAAAATCCAGAAAACTTTGCACGCGAGAAAAAATCCAAATGTATTAAAGTGTGTGTGCACGCACAGTTCTAAGCACATTACGTCGCAATCAACCTGGAATTGAGCCCAGACGTCTGCGTGGCTGGGCACACCAGGCCACGCCCCTTTATAAATAGGCAAATTTATAAAGGGGCCATGTGCCTGAGCGCTGCACGCCATGCCCAATCACAAATGCTTCTTTCTCGAGATTCCAGTGAATGAGCCTGTCATTGCCGTGTCTCAGAGAACTGAACACAGGCTAAAATAAAATAAAAAAATGGCTTGGTCAAAAAAAAAGTAAAGAAGAAGACAGATGTGTGTGACTAAAACACACATATGTGCTGCACCGTGTTTGAAAAGACAGTTGTGCAATGATACGTAAAACTTTAGAAGCGGTGGGTCAAATTATAAATATTATTTGTGTAAATAATATAATATCATATTAGGGTTGTACGGTATACCGGTATTAGTATAGTACCGCAATCCTAATCACTCATATTCGGTACTATACCGCCTCTAAAAAAGTACCAGTCCGCCACCCACTGTAATGATACCAAGTACAGTAGCGTATCTAGTCGATACTTCTATGATTACGTTGATATTTTTTGGCATCTCAACATCTTCTTTTGTTTTGTTTTTTACTTATATTATGTTTATAAACTCAGGAAATATGTCCTTGGACACATGAGGACTTTGAATATGACCAATGTATGACTTGGTATGGGATTGATATCCAAATTTGTGATATCATCAAAAACTAATGTAAAGCATCCAAACAACAGAAGAATAAGTGATTATTACATTTTAACAGAAGTGTAGATAGAACATGTTAAAAGAGAAAGTAAGCAGATATTAACAGTAAATGAACAAGTAGATTAATGATTCATTTTCTACCACTTTTCCTTAATAATGTTGACACAATATTAGAATGGAAAATGACACGTTATGTTACTGCATATGTCAGCAGACTAAATTAGGAGCCTTTGTTTGCATACCTACTAATAAAAGACAAGTTGTCTTGTATGTTCACTATTTTATTTAAGGACAAACTTGCAATAAGAAACATATGCTTAAAGCCCTACTGAAACCCACTACAACCGACCGCGCAGTTTGATAGTTTATATATCAATGATGAAATCTTAACATTGCAACACATGCCAATACGGCCGAGTTAGCTTACTAAAGTGCAATTTTAAATTTTGCGCGAAATATCCTGCTGAAAACGTCTCGGTATGATGACGCCTGCGCGTGACGTCACGGATTGTAGAGGACATTTTGGGACAGCATGGTGGCCAGCTATTAAGTCGTCTGTTTTCATCGCAAAATTCCACAGTATTCTGGACATCTGTGTTGGTGAATCTTTTGCCATTTGTTCAATGAACAATGGAGACAGCAAAGAAGAAAGCTGTAGGTGGGAAGCGGTGTACTGCGGCAGGTGTTGTGCCGGATAACGCACCCCCGCCGTAGAATGCACCCCTTGACAGTTGTGCCGGATAACACAGCCGGTGTTTCATTGTTTACATTCCCGGAAGATGACAGTCAAGCTTTACCATAGGCCTGTGGAGAACTGGGACAACAGAGACTCTTACCAGGAGGACTTTGAGTTGGATGCGCAGACGCGGTACCGTGAGTACGCATGCAGCTGCGGCTTCCAAACATTTGATCGCTTGCCCGTACGTGCGTTCCGCTATGTGCATGTCACATATGTAACTTTGGGGAAATATATGTGCTGTATGAACTTTGGGGAGGTGAACGGTACTTTGGGCTGTGGGATTGAGTGTGTTGTGCAGGTGTTTTGAGTTGTATTGGCGGGTTATATGGACGGGATGGGGGAGGTGTTTGTTATGTGGGATTAATTTGTGGCATTTTAAATATAAGCCTGGTTGTGTTGTGGCTAATAGAGTATAAATATGTCTTTTTGTTTATTTACTGTTTTAGTCATTCCCAGCTGAATATCAGGTCCCACCCGCCTCTCACAGCATCTTCCCTAGCTGAATCGCTCCCACTGCCCTCTAGTCCTTCACTCTCACTTTCCTCATCCACGAATCTTTCATCCTCGCTCAAATTAATGGGGAAATCGTCGCTTTCTCAGTCCGAATCGCTCTCACTGCTGGCGGCCATGATTGTAAACAATGTGCAGATGTGAGGAGCTCCACAACCTGTGACGTCACGCTACTCGTCTGCTACTTCCGGTACAGGCAAGGCTTTTTTATCAGCGACCAAAAGTTGCGAACTTTATCGTCGATGTTCTCTACTAAATCCTTTCAGCAAAAATATGGCAATATCGCGAAATGATCAAGTATGACACATAGAATGGACCTGCTATCCCCGTTTAAATAAGAAAATCGCATTTCAGTAGGCCTTTAATGTGCCCCAAGATTGTTTTGTTAAAATAAAGCCAATAATGCAATTTTTTGTGGTCCCCTTTATCTACAAAAGTATCGAAAAGTATCGGTACATACCGGTACCGGTACCAAAATATTGGTATCCGGACAACACTAGTTCATACAGTAGCCTGCTCACAGCCAGATGGTTCGAAATATTTAAAATGTAAACATGCTAGCGATATCAAAAAGGATACGAAAGACTTTGATCCTTGTTTGATTACTCAATTGATTAGTACAACCCAGGAGAGTTTCATGCGGTAGCACCTGCTGCTGTCCACTCAACTGGCCAAGCTGGTGCTGGAGTCACAGGGACATGATGTGACAGCAAACCTGCTCAGTGGCCTTGTGGTTAGAGTGTTCGTCCTGAGACTGGAAAGTCGTGAGTTCAAACCCTGGCCGAGTCATACCAAAGACCCATTGCCTCCCTCAGCATCAAGGGTTGGAATTGGGGGTTAAATCACCAAATGATTACCGATTGCGGCTACCGCTGCTGCTCACTGCTCCCTTCACCACACTTAGAGCAGTGTTTCTCAACCTTTTTTGAGCCAAGGCACATTTTTTTCATTGAAAAAATCCTGGATGCACACCACCAGCAGAAATCATTAAAAAATGAAACTCAGTAGACAATAAAAGGTCGTTGTCGCAATTATTGGATTTGAATTCAAACCATAACCAAGCATGCATAAATATAGCTCTTGTCTCAAAGGAGGTGTACTGTCACCACCTGTTACATCACGCCCTGACTTATTTTGAGTTTTTTGCTGTTTTCCCGTGTGTAGTGTATTAGTTCTTGTCTTGCGCTCCTATTTTGGTGGCTTTTCCTGTTGCAGATTCATGTCTTTCTTTGATCGCTGTTCCCCGCACCTGCTTTGTTTTAGCAATCAGGAAAATTCAAGTTGTTGCTAACTTATTTTGTGTGGACATTGTTGTCATGTCATGTACGGATGTACTCTGTGGACGCCGTCTCTGTTCCACACGCTGTAAGTTTTTGCTGTCATCCAGCATTTGGAGCCAGTTCAGTTTTAGTTTTGTTCTACATAGCCATCCCTAAGCTTGAATGCCTTTTCTTAGGGGCACTCACCTTTTATTTGTTTTTGGTTTAAGCATTAGATACATTTTTACCTGCACACTGCCTCCCGCTGTCGCCTGTATATTGTGATCACGACAAACCATTGACGTGTTCCCGACATCTACAAAGCAATTAGCTACCGGCTGCCACCTACTGATATGGTATGGTATGCCATGGTTACTCTGCCGAGCTCTAGACAGCACCGACACTCAACAACTGCATATTATTTGCAAATTATAATTACTGGTTTGCGAAAAATTATTTCTAACCCAAATAGGTGAAACTGCATAATCTCCCACGGCACACCAAACTGTATCTCGCGGCACAGTGGTTGAAAAACACTGACCTAGAGTGCAGTGACGTGCGGTGAGGTTCATGGCTGGTGAGGCACTGACTTCATCACAGTCAGATTTACAAACATATGAACCCTAAAGAGTATCTTATTCACCATTTGATTGGCAGCAGTTAACGGGTTATGTTTTAAAGCTCATACCAGCATTCTTCCCTGCTTGGCACTCAGCATCAAGGGTTGGAATTGGGGGTTAAATCACCAAAAATTATTCCCGGGCGCGGCGCCGCTGCTGCCCACTGCTCCCCTCACATCCCAGGGGGTGGTCAAGGGGATGGGTCAAATGCAGAGGACAAATTTCATTACACCTAGTGTGTGTGTGATAATCATTGCTACTTTAACTTAACTTTAACTTTACACATACAAACTGTAGCACACAAAAAAGCACATTTAATAAAAAAAACGTTATTATGGTCTTACCTTTACTTATAAATGAAGTCCATGCGCCGCTGTTGTGCTGGATTAATGCACCCCCGCCGACGGGAGTGTTATATCAACTAAAGCCCTCACTTAAACTTTCCACGTGCAAGATTGAATCTATTTAAAAAAGTGTAACCGAGGGTTTATAAATGTCGCCTATACTGTATGAAACTACAAAATAACAAACACGGAGGCTCCAGTTTACACGAGGACCACTTTATTTACCTTCTTTCAAAAACCTCTGCTCCACTCCAACGTGTCATCACGTCCGCTCTTAGCGCCTTCAAAATAAGAGCTCAAGGCATATACTGTATAACAGCGCATAACAGGAACTTAACATCACAAAGAGGAAAGCCCATAAAAATAGGTTACAAAAGTTATTTAATAAGAAGCCAAAAAGTGCAAAAACAATAATGTTCGTGTTGGAGGAGTTGTGAATTAGGTACACCTGCAATCTGCAGGTGTACCTAATGTTGTGGCCCTGCAGTCATTCACAACTCCCCCAACACGAACATTATTGTTTTTGCACTTTTTGGCTTCTTATGAAATAACTTTTTTAAATATATTCAATCTTGCACGTGGAAAGTTTAAGTGTGGGCTTTAGTTGATATAACACTCCCGTCAGGGGAGGGGGTGCATTCTACGGGGGGGTGGGGGGTGGGGGGGGGTGCAGGAGGCGGTATTACTGCGTGCCTCCGCCAGTGCGTCTTTTGCAGCCGTTTTATGATCGCTCAGCACAAGAAATACGTTACACACATACAGTTGTTGACAAAATACACTGTACATTATATAACTCAGCTAACTAAACTATGGAAATGTATAATATAGTTCATATAGCAATACGGTCTCACTGCACAGCAGGCCAGCAGTTAGCCAAGTCCGCAATCCATGGTGAGGCACAACGCAGTGAAGTGCCTCAACTGGCTGCTGTTCACCGCACCGTCTCTTTTCAGTATTTGAATGGCAAATGTGAAAATTCAGCGATTTTGAATAAAAATAATCTAAAACTGGTGAAGTTAAATGGAAAATAACTTTATAGTATAATCACTGGAAACATATAACAATTTAATTATTTTTTTTTTCTTTTTACATTTTTTTCTATTTCCATGATGGCAGGTGAGGCCCTGCCTCACCTGCACGTCACTGCTAGAGTGTATGTATCGTTGGGACTTTAACTTTAACGATAGGTGGCCAAATGATCGCATAGATAAATTAACAGACGTCCTCACAAATATGAATCATGAAGTGCATTGTCGATCGATCTTTTTTTACATTATTGAAATAAAACGTTGGCAAAGCCCGAACGACTACTTCAGTTTGTGGGAAAGTATCCACAGCATGTAGAAATGTGCGTACGCGCAGCATGAGGTTGGGGTGAAACACCGCGCATTTCCACGTCTCAACTTTGCCTTGAAAAAGGGCACACGCCAGATTGTTGTCAGATCAGAAATCAGAAATCAGAAATACTTTATTAATCCCAGAGGGGAAATTACAATTTCCAGTCCCTAAGCAGGCTTAAAGGGGAACATTATCACAATTTTCAGAATTGTTAAAACCATTAAAAATCAGTTCCCAGTGGATTATTATATTTTTCGAAGTTTTTTTCAAAATTTTACCCATCACGCAATATCCCTAAAAAAAGCTTCAAAGTGCCTGATTTTAAACACCCGTCCATTTTCCTGTGACGTCACATAGTGAAGCCAACACAAACAAACATGGCGGAAAGAACAGCAAGCTATAGGGACATTAGCTCGGATTCAGACTCGGATTTCAGCGGCTTAAGCGATTCAACAGATTACGAATGTATTGAAACGGATGGTTGTAGTGTGGAGGCAGGTAGCGAAAACGAAATTGAAGAAGAAACTGAAGCTATTGAGCCATATCGGTTTGAACCGTATGCAAGCGAAACCGACGAAAACGACACGACAGCCAGCGACACGGGAGAAAGCGAGGACGAATTCGGCGATCGCCTTCTAACCAACGATTGGTATGTGTTTGTTTGGCATTAAATAAATAAATAATAAATGATAAATGGGTTGTACTTGTATAGCGCTTTTCTACCTTCAAGGTACTCAAAGCGCTTTGACACTACTTCCACATTTACCCATTCACACACACATTCACACACTGATGGAGGGAGCTGCCATGCAAGGCGCTAACCAGCACCCATCAGGAGCAAGGGTGAAGTGTCTTGCTCAGAACACAACGGACATGACGAGGTTGGTACTAGGTGGGGATTGAACCAGGGACCCTCGGGTCGCGCACGGCCACTAAAGCTAACTAACAACTATGAACTAGGTTTACAGCATATGAAATACATTTGGCAACAACATGCACTTTGAGAGTGCAGACAGCCCAATTTTCATCAATTAATATATTCTGCAGACATACCCTCATGTCAGCAGGCCAGGGAAGCTGAGGTCGATATTCTTCTCTTGATCATCTTGGGACGGTGTGAGCCAAGACATCCAGAGGGTTTAGCTCGCTCGTCTGCGGGAACAAACTGCCGCCATTGCTTGCCGTGCTACCGAGGTCCTTTGTCCCTGAATTGCTCACACACTCCGGCAGATTCAATGGGGGTCTGGCGGCAGATTTCTTTGACTTTATGGTTGGAAATGCATCTGCTTTGAGTGTCGCAGGATATCCACACATTCTTGCCATCTCTGTCGTAGCATAGCTTTCGTCGGTAAAGTGTGCGGAACAAACGTCCAATTTCTTGCCACTTTCGCATCTTTGGGCCACTGGTGCAACTTGAATCCGTCCCTGGTCGTGTTGTTACACCCTCCGACAACACACCGACGAGGCATGATGTCTCCAAGGTACGGAAAACAGTCAAAAAAACGGAAAATAACAGAGCTGTTTTGACCCGGTGTTTGAGAAAATGGCGGATTGCTTCCGGATGCGACGTCACGTTGTGACGTCATCGCTCCGAGAGGGAATATTAGAAAGGCGTTTAATTCGCCAAAATTCACCCATTTAGAGTTCGGAAATCGGTAAAAAAAAATATATGGTCTTTTTTCTGCAACATCAAGGTATATATTGACGCTTACATAGGTCTGGTGATAATGTTCCCCTTTAATAAATGAGGGCCCCAGCGTTGTTGTTTTTTATTAGTAGATTGCACAGTACAGTACATATTCCGTACAATTGACCACTAAATGGTAACACCCGAATAAGTTTTTCAACTTGTTTAAGTCGGGGTCCACGTTAATTAATTCATGGTACTTGGTACATGGTACTAATTCATGGGTTCCAAAGTCTTTTGACCATTCAGGCGTGTATTGAAAATGTTGACAAACTAATCTTAGGGAAAGATCGAGGCTCGATTCTCGCACTAATCTAAGTGTACAGCCAATGTGCAGTAGAGATACGCACAACTCATTTCACATTCGAACACAACACACGACCGTCAACCCGAGCCGTGACCCCGCTTTCCCCATTGAGGAGTTTTTAACGTGTGCCATGCGGGTGACGATGCCAGATAAGCGGTGAGTCATTGTGGCGGCACTGCCGGTGCACACGCCAGTAGAGTTTTCCCAGCTGAGTTAACCGGACATATTCATTCATGTTTCTCCGCCCGTCGTTTTTCTTGGCAGAGTCTATCCACCCTTTTCATCTGCGAGACCAGGGACCGTGCAACCACCGACACAGATGTGACGACAAAAAGAAAATTGCATACTATTCATTTCAAATAATGTTTTTAACATGAGCCTTTTTATTTCTGTTTATGATATAAGTTTAAATTAAATATTTTCATTAACCCCGCCCTCACACGCATACAGTACACACGCACACACAGAGAGGGAGTAGCACTTAGGCTCTGCCTCATACATAGAAAGCCTGTTTTAGGTCTTTCCCAGCGCTGGGCCCGGCTCGGGGATGCAGGCCCCCAGAAGACCGGGAACAAATCAATCTACCAAATAATTCACTGGCTGCGGCATGCCCGGCTGAACTGATGGCTGAGGAAGTGGCAAAATGGATTAAAGATTGAAAGGAAACTGTCACTTTGCGTTACAAAAACCACCGAAACTGGTTTTACGCTTTTGCCGCCGAGAGTTGGGGAAAGTGCTGAGAGCAAATTCGCGAGCGCTTGGCGAGGGAAGTGAAAGCATTAGAAGCAGCCCGGCCAGCGGGAAGACGGTAACAGGGAAAAGTGACAGAACGAGAGGTATTCCCTTTATTTCGGTCTATTCATGTCCTTTTGAAGCTGCTCTTAATGCAAGCTAATAGGGTTGTACTGGTATACCGGTACTGGTATAGTATCGTGGTACTATCCATCCATTTTCTACCGCTTATTCCCTTCGGGGTCGCGGGGGGCGCTGGAGCCTATCTCAGCTACAATCGGGCAGAAGGCGCTGTACACCCTGGACAAGTCGCCATCTCATCCCAGGGCCAACACAGATAGACAGACAACATTCATACTCACATTCACACACTAGGGCAAATTTAGTGTTGCCAATCAACCTATCCCCAGGTGCATATCTTTGGAGGTGGGAGGAAGCCGGAGTACCCGAAGGGAACCCACGCAGTCACGGGGAGAACATGCAAACTCCACACAAAAAGATCCCCAGGCCAGGATTGAACTCACGACTACTCAGGACCTTCGTTTTGTGAGGCAGACGTATACATAAAAAACAGTAATATACTCTGTTTGAAAAGTGCCGGTCCCCGGGCATGACGGCGCGTCGTCACGTTATGATCAGAGGAGCATGTTCGGCGGCGCACAATCACAGAGTACTTACAAACAAACTAGGTGTGTAGGCAGAAAAGGGAGAACGGACGCATTTTGGCCTAAAAACTAACGATAAAGGTGAAGTTATAACACTGAAACACCCTCAGGAAGAGGTGCTTTAAGACATACTTGCCAACCCTCCCGGATTTTCCGGGAGACTCCCAAAATTCAGCGCCTCTCCCGAAAACCTCCCGGGACAAATTTTCTCCCGAAAATCTCCCGAAATTCAGGCGGACTCAGGTCCTCCACAATATAAAAAAGCGTACCTGCCCAATCACGTTATAACTATAGAATGATGTAGGGCGAGTTCTTGGTTTCTAATGTGGGTTTATTGTTAGGCAGTTTCATTAACGTCCTCCCAGCGTGGCAACAACACACAACAACAGCAGTCACTTTTTTGTATACAGTAAAGCAGTTCGTCTGCCGTAAACAGCAATGTTGTGACACTCTTAAACAGGACAATACTGCCATCTAGTGCATTTGATGAAAGCACTTTTGTGCGTGCCACACAGCAATTTCAGAGAGGGTGTTCAGCATGGTTCGAAAAATAGTGACAGAGAATAGAACAAGGATGGACAATTCAACCCTTAACTCAACAATGAGTAGATGAGTGTTATGTGTGTGTATATGTGTAAATAAATGAACACTGAAATTCAAGTATTTATTTTATATATATATTTATATATATATATATATATATATATATATATATATATATATATATATATGAAATACTTGACTTGGTGAATTCTAGCTGTAAATATACTCCTCCCCTTTTAGCCACGCCCCCGCCCCACCCCGACCCCGACCACGCCCACCCCCAACCCCCTCCCCCCAACTCCCGAAATCGGAGGTCTCAAGGTTGGCAAGTATGCTTTAAGACAAGGCTAGCTAGTTAGCGGCGAACGTCCATTTGCAGTCGGCAGTGTTTTAGCTACTTCTGAATCACTAATCCTCGCCTCCATGGCGACGAATAAAGTAAGTTTCTTAAAAGTATCATCCCTGCAGGAAGAGGGATAGCTAAACATGTAGGAGTATACAATAGCTAACCGTTAACAGCAAGCTAGCACCCTGAATGCAAACAAACGCCATGGATGGATCTACACCTGACATCCACTGTAATGATACCAAGTATAAGAGCGTATCTCATACTTGCCAACCCTCCCGATTTTCCCGGGAGACTCCCGAATTTCAGTGCCCCTCCCGAAAATCTCCCGGGGCAACCATTCTCCGGAATTTCTCCCGATTTACACCCGGACAACAATATTGGGGGCGTGCCTTAAAGGCACTGCCTTTAGCGTCCTCTCTCACCTGAAAAGGAGACTATTATATATGTCTCCGTTATCCATAGGTCTATCTATAACCCATAAAGTAGGCAGACACGGAGCTATTTCTCAGCGAGTGTTTATTCCAGTCGGCACGTTAATACACTGACACACAACATCCGGATTCCCATCATGCATTGCTTCAAAACTACGGCAAGTAGTAATGTCCAAAAAACATAGCAGAGACGAAGCAGAAGAACGAAGAAGAGACATGGCGACGACGAGTAGGATGAAGAAGTACGCTTACAAGTTCCAAAATGATTGGAAAAAATAATTTCAGTTCATCCAGGACAGCTCGAAGGGGAAGGGGTATGCTGCCTGCAAATTTTGTAGATCAGACTTCTCCGTTGAACACGGTGGCCGAACGGATATACTCATTCATGAACGGATTATTTATATATATATATATATATATATATATATATATATATATATATATATATATATATATATATGAAATACTTTACCCCCACCTCAACAATCCCCCCCCCCCCCCCCATCTTCAGAGGTGTCAAGGTTGGCAAGTATGGCCATGAGTGGATCTACACCTGACATCCACTGTAATGATACCAAGTATAAGAGTGTATCTAATCAATACTACTATGATTGCATCAATATTTTTTATCGTCACTGATTTTTTTTTTCTTTTTTAAAAATGTATATTATGTTTATAAACTCAGGAAATACGTCCCTGGACACATGAGGACTTTGAATATGACCAATGTATGATCCTGTAATTACCGTATTTTTCGGAGTATAAGTCGCATCAGAGTACAAGTCGCACCTGCCGAAAATGCATAATAAAAAAGGAAAAAAAAACATGCATAAGTCGTACTGGAGCCTGGCCAAACTATGAAAAAAACTGCGACTTATAGTCCGAAAAATACGGTACTTGGTATCGGATCGATATCTAAATTTGTGGTGTCATCCAAAACTAATTTAAAGTATAAAAACAACAGAAGAATAAGTGATGATTACATTTTAACAGAAGTGCCGATAGAACATTTTAAAACAGAAAGTATGGAAGAATGGATTAATAATCAATTTTTACAGCTAGTCCCTCCATAATTTTGACAAAATAGAATGAGAAATGACACAATATGTTACTGCATATATCAGCAGACAAATAAGGAGTCTTTGATTGTTTACTTACTACTAAAACTAAAGTTGTCTAGTATGTTCACTATTTTATTTAAGGACAAAATTGTTCTTTGATTGCAATAAGAAACATATGTTTAATGTACCCTAAGATTTCTTGTTAAAATTAAGCCAATAATGCAATTTTTTGTGGTCCCCCTTATTTAGAAAAGTACCGAAAAGTACCGAAATACATTTTGGTACCGGTACTAAAATATTGGTATCGGGACAACACTACAAGCTAAACACCCGTGACTATGGGCTCATGCATTTTATGATATCCATCAAGAGAATGATCCGTGGCTGAGGATGTGTTGCAAAATGACACGCATGCTTTCACCTGAGGCCATACTTGCTAACCCTCCTGGATTTTCCGGGAGATTCACGAAATTCAGCGTCTCTCCCGAAAACCTCCCGGGACAAATTTTCTCCCGAAAATCTCCCGAAATTCAGGCGCAGCTGGAGGCCACGCCCCCTCCAGCTCCATGCGGACCATAACGTCCTCCCAGCGCGGTAACAACACACAACAACAGCAGTCACGTTTTCGTCTACCATAAAGCAGTTCGTCTGCCGTAAACAGCAATGTTGTGACACTCTTAAACAGGACAATACTGCCATCTGCTGTACATGCATATGTGACAATAACATCTACGGCTTTTAGAGAGTGCAGTGCACAACTGCGCACACAACAAGGAGACGAAGCAGAATGCATCATCAGAGAGGGTGTTCAGCATGGTTAGAAAAATAGTGACAGAGAATAGAACAAGGATGGACAAATCAACCCTTAACTCAACAATGAGTAGATGAGTGTTGTGTGTGTATACGTGTAAATAAATGAACGCTGAAATTCAAGTATTTCTCTTATATATATATATGTATATATATATATATATATATATATATATATATATATATATATATATATATATATATATATATATATATATATATAGCTAGAATTCACTGAAAGTCAAGTAGTTCTTATACATACTTGGTGAATTCTAGCTGTAAATATACTCCTCCCCTCTTAACCACGCCCCCTACCACGCCCCCCCCACCCCCCACCTCCCGGAATTGGAGGTCTCAAGGTTGGCAAGTATGCCTGAGGCACAGGTACAAAAACGGATCGGTGATGTCAGTTGGGCTGTGGGTGAGTCAAAGCCTAGGATACCTGTTTCCAGCACATAAACCTTGGCTTCGTAGTTAGCAGGAACCCCACCTAGACTGAAGCCAATCTAAAAAAAAAAAAATCTTGAGTCAGGATTGTAAATCTTTTTTACAGTACTGCACTTTTGTGGTAGCTGCACGCGATACTGGTTGTGGCTTGTTAACTTGAGTCACTTTATAGCCCTTCGTGGAAAAGACCAAATCAACATGCACCCTCACATTCAAAGGCTGCTATTTACGTGAGCGGTTTGGAGTCTCCGCACCTGAGGCGAGGCAGGGATGTCTAACAACAAACAGCCGCCATACTAATAATGACTAACGGCCTATAAATGATGAGGGAAAGTATGATTAAAGATGAGCCAACATATTGTGTTGGGCTACAGGGGCTTTGCGGCATTGATTAAAAAAAAAAAAAAAAGAACAAAAAAAACAAAGTTGTTTGTGTAGTTTAACCTTCACCTTTTTTTGGTTATTGGAAATTACACAATACATTTTTTTAAGAAGTGTGTGTGCTTATGTAAACTTCAAATGAGATAATCTGAAGTTAGTTTCTACATTAATTTAGTTGGAAGTAGAGATGTCCGATAATGGCTTTTTTGCCGATATCCGATATTTAGATATTGTCCAACTCTTAATTACCGATTCCGATACACATTATTATGCCTAATTTTTGTTGTGATCCCCCGCTGGATGCATTAAACAATGTAACAAGGTTTTCCAAAATAAATCAATTCAAGTTATGAAAAAAAATGCCAACATGGCACTGCCATATTTATTATTGAAGTCACAAAGTGCATTATTTTTTTTAACATGCCTCAAAACAGCAGCTTGGAATTTGGGACATGCTCTCCCTGAGAGAGCATGAGGAGGTTGAGGTGGGCGGGGTTGACGGGGTGGGGTTGAGGTGTGGGGGGGTGTATATTGTAGCGTCCGGGAAGAGTTAGTGCTGCAAGGGGTTCTGGGTATTTGTCCTGTTGTGTTACGGTGCGGATGTTCTCCCGAAATGTGTTTGTCATTCTTGTTTGGTGTGGGTTCACAGTGTGGCGCATATTTGTAACAGTGTTAAAGTTGTTTATACGGCCCCTCTCAGTGCGACCTGTATTGCTGTTGACCAAGTATGCTTGCATTCACTTGTGTGTGTGAAAAGCCGTATATATTATGTGATTGGGCCGGCACGCAAAGGTAGTGCCTTTAAGGTTTATTGGCGCTCTGTACTTCTCCCTATGTCCGTGTATCACTCCGTACAGCGGCGTTATAAAAAGTCATACATTTTACTTTTTTAAACCGATACCGATAATTTCCGATATCACATTTCCAAGCATTTATCAGCCGATAATATTGGCAGTCCGATATTATCGGACATCTCTAGTTGGAAGTCATACAAACATGTACATAATACAGAAAGGAAGAGGATTCCTATGGCCCCATTTGGCGCCGTTTACCAAACACATGAAACCTGACGAATTGGGTAGTTGCACTATCCACTTTAGCCAACAGATGGCAGTAAAGTGTTGAATATCTTAAAATGTGTTTTGTGGATCTTCTAACTTATTTCATAATTTTTAGTAGACATTACATAATAAATAACCCCCCCCCCCGACCCCTTCTCTTCCTCTCATGCAAGATCCACCCAGGAATGGGGCCATATGAATCCCTTCCCTACTGTATATTAGGTTTTAACTGTTTTTTGTTTTGTTTTACTTTGAGCATCTGTCTGCAGGCACAACCGCCTGCATCGACGATGTAAAAAATGTATGCTACAAATTTGCACTGTAAAAATGTACCAGGATGTCACAGCACTTAACAGTATTTTTTTTTCTACAATAAAATCTAAATTTATTGTAAGATTACAACAAAAGACTGTAAAACATTTTACATTTTACAGGAATTAGCTGTTGTTTCACAGTAAAAAACTGTAATTATATACTTTTATACAGTAAATGTTGAATAAAATTACAATTGTGAAATTACAGCTTTTAGTTGTAACTTTATCACAATTAACCGTTAAATCAGAGCTCTGCAGTTACGGTAAATGACTGTTAAGATAGTTCACAGTAAATTACTGTGCATGTTACTGTAACAGTAATGCAACTATTAGCCAGTAATTTGCTGTGGATTTAAAATGAAATAGTTAACAGTGTGCCTTCTTTAAGGGGGTTATGTAACCGTTGCCATTTGTTTGTCTGTCATTTAGCAAAAGTACTCAAAAGTTATGGGCTGATTTTCATAAAACTTTTAGTTAAAGGCCTACTGAAATGCGATTTTCTTATTTAAACGGGGATAGCAGGTCCATTCTTTGTGTCATACTTGATCATTTCACAACTCAAACACCTGCACAACACACTCAATCCCACAGCCCAAAGTACCGTTCACCTCCCCAAAGTTCATACAGTACATATATTTCCCCAAAGTTACGTACGTGACATGCAGCTGCATGCGTACTCACGGTACCTCGTCTGCGTATCCAACTCAAAGTCCTCCTGGTAAGAGTCTCTGTTGTCCCAGTTCTCCACAGGCCAATGGTAAAGCTTGACTGTCATCTTCCGGGAATGTAAACAATGAAACACCGGCTGTGTTATCCGGCACAACAGTCAAGGGGTGCATTCTACGTCGGGGGTGCGTTATCCGGCACAACACCTGCCGCAATACACCGCTTCCCACCTACAGCTTTCTTCTTTGCTGTCTTCATTGTTCATTGAACAAATTGCAAAAGATTCACCATCACAGATGTCTAGAATACTGTGGAATTTTGCGATGAAAACAGACGACTTAATAGCTGGCCACCATGCTGTCCCAAAATGTCCTCTACAATCCATGATGTCACGCGCAGGCGTCATCATACCAAGACGTTTTCAGCAGGATATTTCGCGCAAAATTTAAAATTGCACTTTATTAAACTAACTCGGCCGTAATGGCATGTGTTGCAATGTAAAGATTTTATCATTGATATATAAACTATCAGACTGCCAAGCCGCCATAACTTTCTTGTAAAAACAAGCTAATGTAATATATTGGATGAATTGATATATATATATATATGTATATATATATATATATATATATATATATATTATGTAAAGTATTATTTATTATTGACTAGTGATGCGCCGAAGTTTCACCAACAAAAATAAAGACTTTGATCACTGAAACAGCCCTGTCAAAACGGGATGTTGTGATGACGTAAACAAGACTCACGCAATCCTTTACACTGGAGGCAGCATGTCTGCGATGTGGACGTTTTTTTAATATATCAGAGATATAGAGCTATCTACAAAATGTGCAAATCTTGCTTTGGTCCACATAAAACCTAGGACACGACGTAGCCAGACTGCAAAACCCCAAAAACAGACATCTAAAACTGCATGCAAGCTCACGTCAAAATGCTTGAACCTTATGCTTTGAAATGATTTACCACGAGTATCCAACATTGTAGCAACGATAAGTCAGAAAAGACAAAATTAATCATGAGTCCCCTTTAATGTAAATAATTACAACTTATGTATTGACTTAAGTCCAATGACAAGGTGCTATTTTATTCTTTTGCATCATCGCATTATAGTGTAATTTGTATTACTATAGATATTAGTTTGAAAAAAATGATTGGTACTCACTTTTTGATTAAAATTCTCACTAAACCGCCGTTTTCTTTTTAAAGGGAAACATTATCACCAGACCTATGTAAGCGTCAATATATACCTTGATGTTGCAGAAAAAAAGACCATATATTTTTTTAACCGATTTCCGAATGGGTGAATTTTGGCGAATTAAACGCCTTTCTATTATTCGCTCTCGGAGCGATGACGTCACGTTGTGACGTCACATCGGGAAGCAATCCGCCATTTTCTCACTTTCGTCGGTGTGTTGTCGGAGGGTGTAACAACACGAACAGGGACGGATTCAAGTTGCACCAGTGGCCCAAAGATGCGAAGTAGCCAGAAATTGGAAGAAATTTGTTCAAAATACGAGGCTGTGGGGAAAGCCGACCAAAATGTCAGTCGTTTGTTCCGCACACTTTACCGACAAAAGCTATGCTACAACAGAGATGGCAAGAATGTGTGGATATCCTGCGACACTCAAAGCAGATGCTGACATCAACTCCAAAACTGGACAGATCAGCTTCCAGGAAAAGAGAGCGGATGAGGGTATGTCTACAGAATATATTAATTGATGAAAACTTTATTCATTACTCGCAGTTTTACGTAAATTATTATACATAAACTGTGTTTACCAATAATTTAGCTTAAAAACATTTATTTTTTTCAATCATTCGAGTACATTCGGGTAGTCTTGTGTAATGCAGTATTTTGTGTCTATTTAGGTATGAGTGCTGAAATCGTGGACAAATATATGTTCTTAGCGCGCCTGAAATGGGCTGTCTGCACTCTCAAAGTGCATGTTGTTGCCAAATGTATTTCATATGCTGTAAACCTAGTTCATAGTAGTTAGTTTCCTTTAATGCCAAACAAACACATACCAATCGTTGGTTAGAAGGCGATCGCCAAATTCGTCCTCGCTTTCTCCCGTGTCGCTGGCTGTCGTTTTCGTCGGTTTCGCTTGCATACGGTTCAAACCGATATGGCTCAATAGCTTCAGTTTCTTTTTCAATTTCGTTTTCGCTACCTGCCTCCACACTACAACCATCCGTTTCAATACATGCGTAATCTGTTGAATCGCTTAAGCCGTTGAAATCCGAGTCTGAATCCGAGCTAATGTCGCTATACCTATCCGCCATGTTTGTTTGTATTGGCATCACTGTGTGACGTCACAGGAAAATGGACGGGTGTATATAACGATGGTTAAAGTCAGGCACTTTGAAGCTTTTTTAGGGATATTGCGTGATGGGTAAATTTTTTTTTTAAAACTTCGAAAAATAAAATAAGCCACTGGGAACTGATTTTTAATGGTTTCAACCCTTCTGAAATTGTGATAATGTTCCCCTTTAAAGTGGTAAAAAGGGCAGCCACTTCCACTCAATGTATCACACACACAACAAGCACTGCTCATCAATCCTGTTGCTCCAAAGAACCAGATGCCCTCTCCAGTCAGTCACTTGGGTTCCATTTACGTGAAGATCTTCTTTCATCCTTTTGTAGCTAACTTGTAAAGCTCTGAACACTTCAAACAGAGTCGGAGGAAACTGATCTGCACCAAGTTTGGTAATCTGCAGGTGAGTAACTTTTGAAGTCCACTCATCTTTTGTCCAAACCACTGAGAAGACAGTGGTGGCCTGGGTGTTTAAAAAAATAGGCAGAAATCACTGGAGGTAACCATGTGCATGATTCTGTCCAAAATAAGAGAAAACATGATCCCTTTTGTCTGTGGAGAGTTAGATTACCCTAACATACTGAATGTTCCTTCACGCGTATCATTGTTGCAGCTTATCTGTTCTATGAACTTGTCATTTTGAGGTATTCCATCAATGTGAGGTTGATTGTGAAACCACAACCTGTTTGAACTTCAAACCTTTGATGCCTGCATACTTTTTTTTCACAATGTGTCTTGTGCGTTTAATTTCACGGGCATGTCTGTTAGATGTAACCTTTTATGCAAAATGATGCTTCGGACTACCTGTGAATATTGGAAGCAATGCAACCCAACAAGCGTTCTGTGTCTCAGGAATATTTCATCTTGCATCAAGTCTGACCTCTTTTGAAGACGATGCTGTCATAAGGTATTTTGTTCCTCGTCTCCAGGCTGGAACAGTTCCACCGGTGCCCTCTGAACTGGTGCTGACACTCGTGGATAGCAATCTGGATTCCCTGGATGGCTGAAGCCGTCACGTCAGGGTTGCGCATGCACACCTCCAGCTGGCGCCGAGTCAAGCCTGGCAGCGTCAGGCACACCGTGTTGGCGTTCAGAATCGGGTCGATGTTGGGGAGCTTCAGGCCTAAGATTTCATTGGCGTCTGCCCTGCACAGAAAACACACGTTCAACTCCATTCCGAAAACCGGCACAAAAAATACATTATTGTCAACTCCATTCTGAAAACCATCACCAAAAAATACATTATTGGAGATCCAACTTTTACTAAACAAAGAACATATTTGATCATTTTATTGGGCAAGAAACCTTATTTGGTTACATGTATAGACCATACTTGCCAACCCTCCCGGATTTTCCGGGAGACTCCCGAAATTCAGCGCCTCTCCCGAAAACCTCCCGGAACAAATTTTCTCCCGAAATTCAGGCGGAGCTGGAGGCCACGCCCCCTCCAGCTCCATGCGGACATGAGTGACGTGTTGACAGCCTGTTCACACGTCCGCTTTCCCACAATATAAACAGCTAATGATCGAGGGCGAGTTCTTGGTTTCTTATGTGGGTTTATTGTTAGGCAGTTTCATTAACGTCCTCCCAGCACGGTAACAACACACAACAACAGCAGTCAAGTTTTCGTCTACCGTAAAGCAGTTTGTCTGCCGTAAACAGCAATGTTGTGACACTTTTAAACAGTACTACTACTACTGTACATGCATATGTGACCCACCCATAATGTGTCATATTTTTGTGTTGATTTATTTATTTTATTTTGTGGTTTGAATTTGTTTTTGGAGCTGTCATTACACATTTATCAGTATTCGCATTGGTCAGTAGGGGGCAGTAGGGCGTTTCTTCCCAATTGAATGCTATCACCTGCAGACCGGAAGTGTCTTGTCATTCTGATGAGCGCGACCAGTCTGTGAACAACTGAAACGTCCTGTGTGCTTCTTCCTCCTGTATAACAGGTTAGTTTTGGTGAATCAACTCACTGAATAATATCCATGTGATCTTTATAAGTTTAAGTACACATTCTGATGGTGGAGCCTAACTCTAAAGTGTTTGTGAGTCGTAGTTTGTATTTGTGAATGAATCCAGTGCACAGCTGCAGTAATGAATACAAAAAGGAGACGTGAGTGCGCAATGTTTATATAGGAACTATATTAACCTAATTCAGACTCCCAAATTAGAGCTCCCGTTTTCTTATGGATTTTATAATGTATATTTGTATAATGTGTGTGTTCTGAAATAGTGACAGAGAATAGAACAAGGATGGACAATTCAACCCTTAACTCAACAATGAGTAGATGAGTGTTATGTGTGTGTATATGTATAAATAAATGAACACTGAAATTCAAGTATTTCTTTTATGTATATATATATATATATATATATATATATATATATATATGTAATACAATATATATAGCTAGAATTCACTGAAAGTCAAGTATTTCTTATATATATATATATCTTAACCACGCCCCCCACCCCCCACCCCCCACTTCCCGAAATCGGAGGTCTCAAGGTTGGCAAGTATGGTATAGACTGCCACTCAATCAAGAAAGGATATCATGACATTATTTAATAAAATACACTGACATACTGTATAATGAAATATGGGGTTGAACAATGGCCTAGCGGTTAGCATGTGTGGCAATTGGGGTTCACGTCAGTGTTGGTTAAAAAGTTAAAAGTTAAAGTACCAATGGTTGTCACACACACACTAGGTGTGGTGAGCTTTACCTCTGCATTTGGCCCATCTCCCTTACCCCCTGGGAGGTGAGGGGTGCAGTGAGCAGCAGCGGTGGCTGCGCCCCTGAATCACTTTGGTGATTTAACCCCCAATTCCAACCCTTGATGCTGAGTGCCAATCAGGGAGGTAATGGGTCCCATTTTTATAGTCTTTGGTATGACTCGGTCAGGGTTTGAACTCACGACCTACCGATCTCAGGGCAGACACTCTAACCACTATGGCACTGAGCAGTACATCAGGAACACTAAACAAAATTTTGGGGGGGGACATTTCCAGAAGCTAAGGACCGGGGGTCGAACTTGTCCCTTCACTATAAGCCTTATTTCATATATTCCGGAGAACCAGTGTCCTCTACAGTAGACACTTTTTCCAAGATGGCACCACTGTAGTCAGGCCCGGCCCTAACCAATCTGGCGCCCTAGGCAAGATTTTAGGTGGCGCCCCCCCACATCGGCAGTGAAGTGTATATACTCACAAGAAACCGAATACAACTATACCTAATATATAAAGGGGTGGAAAAGTGACTATTACCTGCAGGGCAAACATTAGCTAACCAGAAGGCAATAACAATGTAAACAAAAAACACCTGCTTAAAAGATCTAATACAAATGTCCCTGAGGAATGTAAGGTGGGAGTACTGTAATTACCTAACGTTACATTATTATTTTCCATAACAATTTAGCCCCCTCCACAATATTAACCCGACTTTAAAACAGAACTAGCTATTTATTGATTAGCAATTGCCGAATCATGTAACATTAGCTTAATGCTAAAAAGCCAGCTACTATCACATTCTGTAACAGACAAATAATTTCATGTCGGCTAACGTTACCTACCTGCTACCTCTGTCTTTTCTCGTTTCTCCTCCTCTTATTTTCTCTTTTTTCTTCCCTGGGCACCTGACAGTTTTGGCCGTTTTGACATCTTGTGTTGATTTTTTGATGTGGTGACGTCCAAAAAGAGTCATGATACGGGAAGGGAGGGGGAGCACCGTGCGGGGGGGAGAGGGGGAGGGGGGGTGGAATGTTGTAACAAATAATATTTCTATTAAATAGGCTTTACTTTGCATTTTAATTAACGTGGGATTATTTTTTGTATTTAGAAATAATAGTACCAACTTTTTTTTTTTTTTTTTTCTCCAACATTTGTGGCACTGGCGTGGCGCCCCCTGATGGACGGCGCCCTTAGCATTTGCCTATACGGCCTATGCCACGGGCCGGCCCTGACTGTAGTGGCTGCTGGTGGCAGGAGCTCTGTGCTCTTGTGTCATCCTTTTGTGTTCATGGTGTTTCCCTCTTGTTTTTGTGTGATTTTATTGTATTTTATTTATTTTTTTGGGGCTGTGCGACAAGGGGTGGCACTTTTGTGACTTCTGCAGTGTTTTTTGTGGTCTTCTGGATCTGTCTCCCAGGAGCATTGTGGCCTTGGGGACCAGCTGCTAGGTCTCTGCCACACCGGAGTCCGTTTGGAGAGACTGGAGGAGAGGAGATGCGGTTGAAGAGACAGGGCTGCAGAGCTGGCGCTGGGGGCCGGGACGGACGGGCTTCACGGTGTCTTGGCTGAATGAGCGTGTATCGGACGCCTAGGTCTCCTTGGGCGCATCCTCGCTCATCCGTGCGGACTGGACACTGGCCTAGAGTTTGTGGGTGGCCAAGGGTGGAGTCGGCTCTCTTGATTGCTTTGTTGGGTCTGCTCCTGTCTCTGGCCATGCTCCACCCACCCCAGCAGACGATGGCGTGGAACACCGCAGAATCCACCACAGTGTGTGTGGTGTTGAAATTATGTTTTTGTTTTGTTGCTTGTCTATGCATAGTGCAATCGTGTGTCCGCAATGTATGTTATTGGTTGATTTTATTTATTTATTTTTTTACTTTTGTGGCTGTCTGTAGAAGTGGCACTGCTGGAGTGGTAGCTGGTTGCATCAGCTCGGCTCTTTTAATGTCTTTAATGTCCTTTGTGTTCTTTGATGTTTCCCTCTTACACACATGTTTGTGTGCTATGGCTATGAGGTTGTTGTTTTTTTTCCCTTGGCCTCAGTCTGGACCCCCTCTCCAGGGGCCCAGACTTAGCCCAGGTTTTTCTCACTACTTCTGATTCTGATTCTGATTTGATATTGGTCTGTTTATTTTGTTGAGTTACAAGAGCACTCCGTTGTTTTTAAAATCCATCTGCAAAGAAATGTCAACGGGCATCCATCACTATGACAGCATTCTAGTGTTTTTAAGAATCCGTTACAATAATGTGAGTCAAGTTTATTGTACTGAACTCTTGGTTCACCAGTTGAATAGCCCAAATGATGAAAAAGAGGACCTAAAATGGAACTTTGAGGTACGCCTACTAAGATACGTAACTGAAGAAGTTGAATAATGACTGCATCTGAACTTAGCAAGCTACAGCGACACCTTGGTTACATAAATCACATTCCGAAAAAACATGCCAAAAAGAAGAGGACTTAAAGGGGTGCCTTGAGGAATGCCTAAGTTATGTAAATCACAAGTTTGGACCCCAGTGTTCAATGTTTGATAGCAAGGTTGTTTACAGTGATCCAAGTTCCTCGACGCAACAGGAGCACTCTGGCGTTGTTAGGAATTTGCTGCAAAAAAATGCTTGTCTTCCAAGTTTTGAACTGACCTCCTTTGGCCCCCAGGCCGCCAGTTGAATACCCCTGCTGTACATGCGTTGCCTATGTTTGCGTATTCCTGCTTCCTCTCACATCCCCAGGTCATGCATTTTCAGGCTAATGAGGGAATTATTGTGCTTGGATGTTTATCTGTGCCCTGTGATTGACAGGCAACCACTCCAAGGTGTACGCCGCCTCTCACCCGAAATCAGTTGGGATTTTCCTGAACGAAGACCAGCAGTAAAGAAATTAATTGATCGAATGACATTATCATATTGCAGCAAATTAGGGCTGGGCGAGTTTGTAAGATATATCGATATATTTTTAAACAAGATACGAATGAAGAAAATATCAATATTATTTATTTCACGTTAAAATGACCAAACGCCGCTTATTTGATATGTTCCTTGTTCTCCCCCGCTCCTCACACCATGAATACCATGAATTGATTAACGTGGACCCCGACTTAAACAAGTTGAAAAACGTATTCGGGTGTTACCATTTAGTGGTCAATTGTACGAAATATGTACCGTTTTTTTCGGAGTATAAGTCGCACCGGAGTATAAGTCGCACCTGCCGAAAATGCACAATAAAGAAGGGGAAAAACATATATAAGTCGCACTGGAATATAAATCGCATTTTTGGGGGAAATGTATTTGATAAAACCCAACACCAAGAATAGATATTTGAAAGGCAATTTAAAATAAATACAGAATAGTGAACAACAGGCTGAATAAGTGTACGTTATATGACGCATAAATAACCAACTGAGAACGTGCCTGGTATGTTAACGTAACATATTATGGTAAGAGTCATTCAAATAACTATAACATATAGAACATGCTATACGTTTACCAAACAATCTGTCACTCCTAATCGCTAAATCCCATGGAATCTTATACGTCTAGTCTCTTACGTGAATGAGCTAAATAATATTATTTGATATTTTTCGGTAATGTGTTAATAATTTCACACATAAGTTGCTCCTGAGTATAAGTCACACTCCAGGCCAAACTATGAAAAAAACTGCGACTTATAGTCCGAAAAATACGGTACTGTACTGTGCAATCTACTAATAAAAGTTTCAATCAATCAATCAAAACACCCTCTCATGGGCTACTAAACCCCTCCCCGTCCTCCTTCCAAGACGTGCTTGCACGTATAATAACATCCATGATTGGTTGGATGTT
This sequence comes from Nerophis lumbriciformis, assembly GCF_033978685.3. NCBI lineage: Eukaryota > Metazoa > Chordata > Actinopteri > Syngnathiformes > Syngnathidae > Nerophis > Nerophis lumbriciformis. Next base: position 19,823,794 of record NC_084578.2, on the reverse strand, counting down.
TACTATGATGAGTCACGATTGGTTGAGATTAGGCCAATCAGAGGCAAGATAGGGCGGGTCATCGAACCAGGGAGGGAAATCAAAACAGACATCCCAATTGACGACGAGAGAGTTGTAGAAGAGTTTTAAAAAAAACTAGTGGAAGATGGCAGATGGGTTCTCTTTTTTAGATTTTTCTTTCTGCGATGTTGACCAGGTCCAAGAAACCCACAATGCGTCTACTTAGCCACGTGATTAACGTGGACCCCGACTTAAACAAGTTGAAAAACTTATTTGAGTGTTACCATTTAGTGGTCAATTGTACGGAATATGTACTGTACTGTGAAATCTGCTAAAACAAGTTTCAATCAATCAATCAATGTATGCGTCTGGATAAAACATTAATTCCAGTTGTTTACCATGTAAACCCAAATCCAAACTGTTCTCGAGTTGCCAAGCCGGGCATATTTCGCACGAGAAATGTTGCCAAAAATGTATTATTTGCACAGCTACGTTATTTATTATACAGTACGTAGAAATAATATTTTTCTATTTTATTTATGTTATGTAATTCTGTGCTACTTAAACAGTTTATTTTCTGTGCTGTCGATACCCATCTTGACTAAGTGAGTTAATAAAAGTGCCACTGACTGTTTACAGTACAGTTGTCATTCACTTCAATTTCAGTGAATCTCACTCAAAAATGTATATCTTTACATGTATACTTTCACCGGGAAATATATCGAGATATATATCGAATATCGAGTTTTAGTAAAAACTATATATCGAGATATACTTTTTCGTCCATATCGCCCAGCCCTACAGCAAATTATAATCATACTATTATACAAAAAGTTATAGTATACATTTTGAGTTCAAACCTGTTCCATGTCGAATAATAACAGTAAGACCAAGGTTAGATCACTAATACTGTACTTGTGTTATTTGCATACTTGCCAACCTTGAGACCTTCGAATTCGGGAGATTGGGGGGAGGGAGGGGGGGGGTGTATATATTTTCAAGTATTTCTTATATATATATATATATATATATTGTCACGGTTGGGGTTGCAGCTTGCTGCGGGATCGTTCCTCCAATGCTACACAGACTATTCTGGACGACAGCGTGAGGTAGGAGATGATTTATTGTCATAAATCAAAGACCAACCGAAAACAAGCAAAAAGGATGCGTGCCGATTGCACGCGGAGCTAAGGCAAAACTTAGCACAGGAAACACAGAAGCAAGAAATCAGGAAAGTCAAACGCATACTTGCCAACCTTGAGACCTCCGATTTTGGGAGGTGGGGGGGGGGGGGGGGGGGGGGGTCGTGTTTGGGGGCGTGGTTAAGAGGGGAGGAGTATATTTACAGCTAGAATTCACTAAGTCAAGTATTTCATATTATATATATATATATATATATATATATATGTATATATATATACAATAAATACTTGACTTTCAGTGAATTCTAGCTATAAATATATATTTATTTTATTATATATATATATATATGTCTCCCGGCTGGCCTGGGAACGCCTCGGGGTCCCACAGGAAGAGCTGGACGAAGTGGCTGGGGAGAGGGAAGTCTGGGCTTCCCTGCTTAGGCTGCTGCCCCCGCGACCCGACCTCGGATAAGCGGAAGAAGATGGATGGATGGATATATATATATATATATATATATATATATATATATATATATATATATATATATATATATATATAAAATAAATACTTGAATTTCAGTGTTCATTTATTTACACATATACACACAGATAACACTCATCTACTCATTGTTGAGTTAAGAGTTGAATTGTCCATCCTTGTTCTATTCTCTGTCACTATTTTTCTAACCATGCTGATGATGCATTGCTGTGTGGCACGCACAAAAGTGCTTTCATCAAATGCACTAGATGGCAGTATTGTCCTGTTTAAGAGTGTCACAACATTGCTGTTTACGGCAGACAAACTGCTTTACGGTAGACGTGACTGCTGTTGTTGTGTGTTGTTGCCGCGCTGGGTCTGGGAGGACGTTAATGAAACTGCCTAAAAATAAACCCACATAAGAAACCAAGAACTCGCCCTCTATCATTCTACAGTTATAACGTGATTGGGCAAGTACACTGTTTATTTTGTGGGAAAGCCTGGATTTCGGGAGATTTTCGTGAGAAAATGTGTCCCGGGAGTTTTTCGGGAGAGGCGCTGAATTTCGGGAGTCTCCCGGAAAATCCGGGAGGGTTGGCAAGTATGGTCAAACGTAACAGTTGCATGGAGCAAACAACGAAGCTACAATGAGTGACCGGAAAAGGCAGAACTAAATAGAGTCTCTGATGAGCAACAGGTGCGCGAAAAGGCAGGTGAAAACCATAAGTAACCATGGTGACTAAACTCAGGAAGTGCATAACCAGGAACTAAAAGGAGTCCAAAACAAACCGAGAACACAAAACATGATCCGACCATGGATCGTGACATATACCGTATTTTTCGGAGTATAAGTCGCACCGGAGTATAAGTCGCACCTGCCGAAAATGCATAATAAAGAAGGAAAAAAACATATATAAGTCGCACTGGAGCCAAACTATGAAAAAAACTGCGACTTATACTCCGAAAAATACGGTACATATATAATACGTTCATGAATGAGTATATCCGTTCGGCCACCGTGTTCAATGGAGAAGTCGGATCTACAAAATTTACAGGCAGCATACCCCTTCCCCTTCGAGCTGTCCTGGATGAACTGAAATTATTTTTTCCAATCATTTTGGAACTTGCAAACGTACTTCTTCTTTCTACTCGTCGTCGCCATGTCTCTTTTTCGTTCTTCTGCTTCGTCTCTGTTATGTTTTTTGGACATTACTACTTGCCGTAGTTTTGAAGCAATGCATGATGGGAATCCGGATGTTGTGTGTCAGTGTATTAACGTGCCGGCTGGAATAAACACACGCTGAGAAATAGCTCCGGGCCTGCCTACTTTATGGGTTATAGATAAACCTATGGATAACGGAGACATATGTAATAGTCTCCTTTTCAGGTGAGAGAGGACGCTAAAGGCAGTGCCTTTAAGGCACACCTTCAATATTGTTGTCCGGGTGGAAATCGGGAGAAAATCGGGAGAATGGTTGCCCCGGGAGATTTTCGGGAGGGGCACTGAAATTCGGGAGTCTCCCGGGAAAATCGGGAGGGTTGGCAAGTACGGTTATTTGAGAATGTCCTTTTTTTTTTTTATTGAACTTGCAGCACCTTTTACATGTCAAAATAAGAAAGTAAATCTGCTATCATGTGAATTCAGAATTGTTTGAAGTCAAGTCACCAGTTGTCAGTGTTACAGATGCGTGCGGCTGACAGCATATTCAGATAGCTTTTTTCCGCCTCAGAGGCCCATCCATCCATTTCCTACCGCTTATTCCCTTTGGGGTCGCGGGGGGCGCTGGAGCCTATCTCAGCTACAATCGGGCGGAAGGCGGGGTACACCCTGGACAAGTCGCCACCTCATCGCAGGGCCAACACAGATAGACAGACAACATTCACACTCACATTCACACACTAGGGCCAATTTAGTGTTGCCAATCAACTTATCCCCAGGTGCATGTCTTTGGAGGTGGGAGGAAGCCGGAGTACCCGGAGGGAACCCACGCAGTCACGGGGAGAACATGCAAACTCCACACAGAAAGATCCCGAGCCCGGGATTGAACCCAAGACTACTCAGGTCCTTTGTATTGTGAGGCAGACGCACTAACCCCTCTTCCACCGTGCTGCCCAGCCTACCCTCAGAGGCAAACAGCAAAAAACAGTAACTGGGAAAACAGACGTGGCCCTCATGACGAGAGAGCTCTCGAGCTGAAAGGTGACCGTCTTTTCTTTTCTCCGCTGTCATTAAGTGTAGCGAGCAGGTTGTGCGTTGCAGAGCCTCCGCACACACAGCCTGGAGCATGGCTGCAGGCACACATTTCTGCACATGCTTGACTGTGACCTGACACGCAGCTGTAGGTTTTGCATGCATTTTCTTTCAATGTTCCACGGCCGTGTGTGTGTGTGTGTGTTTCTTCAGGTATTTGTGAAACAAACACGTCTGCGCTCTTTCCGGGAGTGAAAAAGAGTTGAACAGGAGCGTTGGCCATGGCTTGTTCCGCGATGATCATCCTGATGGTGGCATTGCGTGTTAGCTGTGATTTCTTTTAGGCTTCTGTTACTACCTGTTGTGTTTCCTCCATAGAGATTAGGCCTGTTTCAACAGCTCTTTTCAAAGGGCAACATCTAATTAACAGAAACTTTGTTTGCAAAGGGGGGGCATGGTCAGCCAGATAATTGGCCAAAGATAACAAAAACATTTTTTTACAAGACACTGATTAGCTCCTTTTTTTTTTTACTTATATATTTTGAGTGCCTTATACTTTCAAATCACACACATGTGATACTTGTTTGAGTTTAAATCAGGGTTGTCCAAAGTGCAGCTATTTGCGAGCCGCAGCTAATTATTTAAGGGCATTCTAAAATACTGTCTATAAATGGTCTCATGCATCCAGGTCATTGTAATCTCAGGGCATTCAATCGATCACAACTGGACTCTTTGGTTTGTCTTGGAAGACGTTTTTATTTAAAATAATGCATGAATAATATTAAATCAACATTAGGGATGCGCAAAAAATGACTCACATCCGAATTGCCATTCGTATGCATCCTTATGCTGAATTGATTAATAATTTTTTTAAATGTATTGAAAACATTTTTTAAATGTTTTATTATGATTATTATTATTACTATTTTCTAAGAATGTCTTAAGGCCATCTTAATGCAACCAGAAGGAGCGTTTATAACCTGCAATCTGTTTTAAAAAATTGTTGTTTTAATTATTTCACCAAATAATGCATTGCGAAAATTTGAAATAGAGGATCGTGTTGAATCGAAAATAGATTCTGATTCGAATTGTCACCCCAGGAATCGGATCAAAGTGTATATATATATATATATATATATATATATATATATATATATATATATATATATATATATGTATATATATATATATATATATATATGTATATATATATATATATATATATATATATATATATATATATATATATATATATATATATATATATATATATATATATATACATGTATATGTATATATATATATATATATATATATATATATATATATATATATATATATATATATATATATATATATATATATATATATATATATATATATATATCCATTCTGTTTTGTACACGTTTGGAGTCAACATGTGCATAATCATGTACATAGTGTAATGCACATAGTGTATATAAACACCCCCCCCCCCCCCCCCCCATTTTTGTATATATTATTTTTCAAATCACCTGACATGTATACTGTGTATATGTACATAATTTATCCATTTTTTAACGTCATTTTTTATATACATGTCACAGGTTATATGTATATTTTATTATTGAATGTATCAAATGTGATGAATATTTAATGGACCACAATGGAAACAAAGATTTTGGCTTTTTGTGCCATTCATTTGCCTATTTGAAGCATTACATGGATTAAATTCTTTAAACTGTCAATAAACTTCTCAATCAATCAATCAATTATGTGCCCAAAGATTCACAACCCTAATCCAGTGATTCTCAAAGTGTGGTACTGGTACACGGTCTGCATCCAGTGGTATGCAAAATAATCACTTAAGGGATTAGTGTTTTATTTTCCTACTCTCCTGCTCTCCAAGTACCAAAATAAAGACCTATGTTAAAATACACCAGCGTAGTAGGCCTAAGTATTCATTAAAAACAAGGCAGAAGTTTTATTAAAACTTATATATATATGTATACATATATATATATATATATATATATATATATATATATATATATATATATATATATGTATGCATGTATGTATATATGTATATATATATAAATAAACACTAAACAGACATGCAAGCTGTTTATTTCCTTTAAAAAAAATCCATATATCGTATTTGTTTTGAAAATAAATGAAAAAATTAAAATGGCCCTTGCATCCTGTGATTTATTTATCTTTGTATGTGGTTGTAGCTTGAATATTTAAGCCACACGATGAATCAAGCATCATTGAGTTTGAATAATAAATACATTAAAAAAAATGTGACTTACCTTTTGTCAAGGAGACAGATAAAAAACAAAATACATGTCACTCTGACTGAGTTTTCCATTTTCCCGTTTTGTGCCAGTAAAAAAGTCCAAATCCAAAAACTAAAAGTAAAAAAAAAAAAAATTATAAAAAAAAAAAAAAAAAATCGGAATAAATACAATTAACTAGAGAAGGATGTTAGGAATCGCTGGTCCAATATTCCAACCTACAAGTTAAGTCAAAGAAAAGAGTCCAGATGTGACAGCCAGCGGTGAGAAAGTCATCAAGAGGTGTTCTTGGACAAGTGTGAGCAAAAGTCTCTGTTGCCGCACTCCTCCGTGTGCATGTTCGAGTCCGAAGAGTTGTCATCGGTGTAACATCCCACAGCTAGAGACGCACGCACTGAGAAAGGCGCGTACAAGTGTGCGCCACATGGAAGCAGTCCTCCAAACTGCTGCTGCACTTCGCGCTTCGCCAGCCCACTTTTTTTCTCTTTTTTTTCACTGTCACTCGGGGATCGGAGGAGCGTCGATGGAGGTCAAGTGTCTCTTCAAGAAGGACTGAGATACTTTTTGGGAAAGGAACAAGTAACAACACCAAAACCGTCTCGTGTAAGAGGACATCATCTGGGCTAAAATGAGGATGTGGAATAAACGTATATTTATTTAAAAAAATAAAAAAATAAAAAAAAAGTTGGAATTTGTCTAAGAACCAACATTAGCATACATACAGATTTATCGGTGTGTTAATCATATAAGGGAGATAAAGGTAACTGGACTGGACTTTTAAACCTGTGAGAATGCATTAGTCCATTTCTTCAATACAAAGTCAATGGGGCTCAAGATTTTAGCTGTGACCTTTTTTTGTTAAAAATGTCATAATTTCCTGAATATTTACCCCATTAAAATATATATCTAATATCTACATAGCCCTAAGGCAGTGTTTTGCAACCTTTTCTGAGCCAAGGCACATTTTCTTCATCGAAACAATCCCGAGGCACAACACCAGCAGAAAACATAAAAAAATGAAACTCAGCAGCTGATATAATATTATATATAATATATAAGTTGATATTATAATAAAAGTCGTTCTTGCAATCGTTGGATATGAATTCAACCCATACCCAACCATGCATTACTATAGCTCTTGTCTCAAAGTAGGTGTACTGTCACGACCTGTCACATGACGCCGCGACTTATTTTGAGTGTTTTGCTGTTTTCCTGTGTGTAGTGTTTTAGTTCTTGTCTTGTGCTCCTATTTTGGTGTTTATTGTCATGGCATGTACGGATGCACTTTGTGGACGCCGTCTGCTCCACCCGCTGTAAGTCTTTGCTGTCGTCCAGCATTCTGTTTTTGTTTACTTTTAGCTTCGTTTTGCATAGCCATCCCTAAGCTTCAATGCCTTTTCTTCGCGTCACTCGCCTTTTGGTTATTTTTGGTTTAAGCGTTAGATACTTTTTTACCTGCAAACCATGTCGTCGTTCCCAAAATCTACAAAGCAATTAGCTACCTGCTGCCACCTGCTGATATGGAAGAGTATTACACAGTTACTCTGCTGAGCTTAAGACTGCACCGACACTCAACAATGGCACATTTGCGGATTATAATTACTTTTATAAAATATTTTTAACCCAATTAGGTGAAATTACATAATCTTACACGGCACACCAGACTGTATCTCACGGTACACTAGTGTGCCGCGGCACAGTGGTTGAAAAACACTGCCCTAAAGGGACATGGAGGAACTTTTTTTTTTTAGATATGTATCTTGTGCACGAGAAACTATCTCGTGCTCACGCAAAAGTTTATTTTGCGCTCGAGATAGTTTCCCGTGGGGCGGCATAGCTCGGTTGGTAGAGTGGCCGTGCCAGCAACTTGAGGGTTCCAGGTTCGATTCCCGCTTCCACCATCCTAGTCACTGCCGTTGTGTCCTTGGGCAAGACACTTTACCCACCTGCTCCCAGTGCCACCCACACTGGTTTAAATGTAACTTAAATATTGGGTTTCACTATGTAAAGCGCTTTGAGTCACTTGAGAAAAGCGCTATATAAATATAATTCACTTCACTTCACAAGAAACATATAGGGACATGGGGAAAATATATTTTTTAGATATGTTTCTTGTGCTCACGAGATACATATCTAAAAAATAAAATTCCCCCATGTTCCTTTAGGGCAGGGGTGTCAAACTCAAATACAGAGTGGGCCAAAATTTAAAACTGAACAAAGCCGCGGGCCAAGGTTGAACAAATTAACCTTTAACCTACTCTACGAGCTATCGTCACGTCCGCTTTTCATCCATTCTAACATCGTTCAGACCCAGTCACAAGATATGTGCGGCTTCTGTACGCACACACGAGCGAATGCAACGCATACTTCATCAACAGCGATACAGGTTACACTGAGGGTGCCAGTATAAAAAACTTTAACACTGTCAGAAATATACGCCACACTGTGAATCCACACCAAACAAGAATGACAAACACATTTCGGGAGAACATCCGCACCGTAACACAACATAAACACAACAGAACAAATACCCAGAATCCTTTGCAGCACTAACTCTTCCGGGAAGCTACAAAATAAACCCCCGCTACCACCAAACCCCCCCCCCCCCCCCCCCCTGGAAGAGTTAGTGCTGCAAAGGGTTCTGGTTTGGTGTGGATTCACAGTGTGGCGTGTATTTCTAACAGTGTTAAAGTTTTTTATTCGGCTACCCTCAGTGTAACCTGTATCGCTGTTGATGAAGTATGTATTGCATTCTAATGTGTGTGCGTGCAGAAGCCGCACATTTTATGTGGCTGGCTGGCTGGCTGGCTGGCTGGCTGGCTGGCTGGCTGGCTGGCTGGCTGGCTGGCTGGCTGGCTGGCTGGCTGGCTGGCTGGCTGGCTGGCTGGCTGGCTGGCTGGCTGGCTGGTTGACGTTTGGAAGACTCCCGGGAGGATTGGCGGGCAAGCTTTAGTGTTAATTTGATATCGCCTCAAGGGCAAAGTGAAATTACACTTGGCCCGCGGGCCAGAGTTTGACACCCATGCATTAGGGGCTCCGTAAATATCACTGGAAAGCTTGCGAAACAAAGAGACAGTTACAGTGTATTTTTAATTGATTGATTTCATGAAATTTGCGTTGGAAGTGATGGCAATTTGAGTAAACTGCTGCGGACTCGACTTGCGAGTCATTTAAAAGATATTAAAAGATGTCACAAATAAATGTACACTGCATACAAAAAGTATTTAAAGCGCTTCAATAATGGTACAGTCCAAAATTTAATAAACTCATTTTTGCCCTCAAAATGGACACGGACTCTGACGCCTCTCTCTCGCCCTGGATTATCTGCCTGCCCCATGGACTTCCTTTCCTGCCTTGTTCCTTCTCCTCGTTTCAACATTTGGTATGACTCGACAGCTAATTATTCATACACATAGTCTTCCACCAGGCACCCCTTCTGGATATTAATTCACACTCCATTTCTGTGGTTATTATTATTATTATTTTTTTATCATTATACATATATTGTAATATATATAATAAAATACATAGAGCTAGACTACCCCCTGGTGTCGTTGTCGTCATCTCCCCTCTGTAAGCCATAACATAATAACTAGGGATGTCCGATAATATCGGCCTGCCGATATTATCGGCCGATAAATGCGTTAAAATGTAATATCTGAAATTATCGGTATCGTTTTTTTTTTATTATCGGTATGTTTTTTTTTTGTTTTTTTTTTGGTCTTTGTTTTTTTTTTTTTGTTATTAAATCAACATAAAAAACACAAGATATACTTACAATTAGTGCACTAACCCAAAAAACCTCCCTCCCCCATTTACACTCATTCACACTCATTCACACAAAAGGGTTGTTTCTTTCTGTTATTAATATTCTGGTTCTTACATTATATATCAATATATATCAATACAGTCTTTAAGGGATACAGTCCGTAAGCACACATGATTGTGCGTGCTGCTGGTCCACTAATAGTACTAACCTTTAACAGTTAATTTTACTAAATTTCCATAATTACTAGTTTCTATGTAACTGTTTTTATATTGTTTTACTTTCTTTTTTATTCAAGAAAATGTTTTTAATTTATTTATCTTATTTTATTAATAAAAAAAAAAAAAGTACCTTATCTTCACCATACCTGGTTGTCCAAATTAGGCATAATAATGTGTTAATTCCACGACTGCATATATAGGTCGATATCGGTATCGGTTGATATCGGTATCGGTAATTAAAGAGTTGGACAATATTTCACCACACCTAGTGTGTGTGTGTGACAATCATTGGTACTTTAACTAAACTTTAACTTTACACATACAAACTGTAGCACACAAAAAAGCACATTTAATTAAAAAAAACGTTATTACGGTCTTACCTTTACTTATAAGTGCGGGAACAGTGGTGTTCGTGTTGGAGGAGTTGTGAATGAATTAAATATGAAATCCGTGCTGCAGTCTGCAGGTGTACCTAATGTTGTGTCCCTGCAGTCGTTCACGGCCCCTCAGGCGTGAGCATTGTTTTTTTTGCAATTTTTGGCTTCTTGTTAAGTGACTTTTTTTGGGTGGATTCGGTCTTGCACGTGGAGGGTTTGGGTGTGGGCTTTGGTTGGTGTGGCGCTCCCGTAAGGGGGTGCATTTTGCGGCGGTGGTGCATTAACCGGCACCAGGAGGCGGGATTACTGTGAGCCTCACACAGTGCGTCTTCGCAGCAGTTTTATGATTGCTCAGCACAATAAATACTTTACACACATACAGTTGTTGACAAAATACACTGTACATTATATACCTCAGCTAACTAAACTATGGAAATGTATAATATAATTCATATAGCAATACAGTCTCACTGCACAGCAGGCCAGCAGTTAGCCGAGTCCGCAATCCATGTTGAGGCACAACTGAGTGACGTGCCTCAACTGGCTGCTGATCACCGCACCGTCTCTTCTCAGTATTTGAACGGCAAATGTGAAAATTCAGCGATTCTGAATACAAATAATCTAAAACTGGTGAAGTTAAATGGAAAATAACTTTATAGTATAATCACTGAATACATATAACAATCTAATTTTTTTTTTTTCTTTTTACATTTTTTTTCTTTCAATGATGGCAGGTGAGGCCCTGCCTCACCTGCCTCCAGTGACCGCACGTCACTGCTATCTACAATAAACTTCCGCGGGTGTTTATTGTAGACAATAAATTACTCCTACTCAATGATGTCAACATTGGCACACAAGCTTGTGTTCACGGCGCTGCTATAAATAGTTAGTCTGTGTGAGCGTTTATATTAACAATATCACTATTACATGGTTAATATTCAAGTCGCGGAATGTAAATGGAGTATTGTTGCGGTTTTTGGATGATTATTTATTAGGTTTTATGGGCAGAATAGAGGACTTCCCTTTGGCTCAGTTGTAAGCCGACTTTTATGTATGTTTATTTACGAGTTAGAATGCATTATTTAAAAAAAATATATATATCCGTCATGATGTATTTCATAATGATTGTGAAGATTCCACCCCAAAAATCCTGTTTTGGCGTGCATGGTGGATATTTACTTGAGCATTAAGCTAGGTTGGTTTATTTACTTGAGCACTAAGCTAGGTTGGCTTGCATGCAGTAGTTTCACAGTGGCCATAGAGCCACACAGTGGCAGACTTACCGGTCTATTGCTGTTTATTCTCTCTCTTGTTTCTTTTCCACTTTTGGCTTCCTAAAGGGTGAATTTGTTTAATTTTTTTAAACCGTATCTCGACGCGCAGTCTGCAAAAGTACAGCTTACGTCATGACAAGTGGCCGCACACGGATTCTCCCAAGAGTGTGGTGGCTGCTGAGAAGGGCCCCCTTGAGGGGGATTCCGACTTATAATGTCATTGTCTTTACATCATCCCTCATTGTCACTGTTATTGTCCATGTGAGACTTTTGGCTAATCTGTTATGTCATTTTATTTTCCGGTAATTAAATCACAACATTGTTGTTGCTGTTAAATTTGAAAACATGACGACACTGCAAAAACTGAAATCTAAGTAAGATTAAATATCTCAAATAAGGGTGATATTTGCTTATTTTCTGTCTGATAAGATAATTCTTCTCACTAAGCAGATTTTATGTTAAAGTGTTTTACTTGTTTTAAGGGTTTTGGTCCTAAATTATCTCAGTAAGATATTACAGCTTGTAACTGAGATTTTAGGATCTATATTGAGTAAAACATGCTTGAAACTAGAATATCAACTGATGCAAAGCTGCGTCATTAACACTCACAAGTATAAAACTACTTTTTTAAAGTAAGAATTTCTTTTTTCAAGCAGGAAAAAAAAATCATGATGCCGAGCACATATAATTATGTCAAGATAATGGCACTAGCAATTACTTAATTTAAGAATATTTTTCAACATATTGAGCAAAAAGGTCTCTTTTTTTCTACCAAGAAAAGTGCACTTGTTATTAGTGAGAATATACTTATTTTAAGTTAGTTTTGGGTTCTTTGAGGTTAGCTAATCTTATGTTTTGGAAAGTCTTGACAAGCCGAATTTTCTTGTTCTATTGGCAGATAATTTTGCTTAGTTCAAATAAAATACCCCTAATTTTTTTTTTTTTTTTTTCTTGTTTTTGAACACTGACTTTTTGCAGTGTAGTTGTTGTCAGTGGGCCCCCTTTCAGCTGGGGGCCCTAGGCAATTGCTTAGTTTGCCGACCCTGATGCAAGCCCTGTCACTCTCTCAGAGCTTCAGCAATCTTCTGGGGAGAAAGGAGAACCTTCCGGAAGGACAACCATCTCTGCAGCAATCCACCAATCAGGCATGTATGAATAACCCGACAAAAGCCATTTCTTAGTAAAAAAAAGTTTGCCTAAAATGCACCTGAAAGACTCTCAAACCATGAGAAACAAAATTATCTGGTCTGGTCTGATGAGACAAAGATTGAACTCTTTGGCGTGAATACCAGGCGTCATGTTTGGAGGGAACCAGGCACCGCTTATCACCAGGCCAATACCATCCCTACGGCAAAGCATGGTGGAGGCAGCATCATGATGTGGGGATGTTTTTCATCAGCAGACACTGGAAGACTTGTCAAGATAGAGGGAAATATGAATGCAGCAATGTACAGAGACAGCCTTGATAAAAACACAACGCTTCTCACCCAACTTGATTTACCATAAATTGCGGAATACAAGCCACTACTTTTTTCCTACACTTTGAATCCTGCGGCTTAAAATTTATGGATTTTTCTTCGTTAACAGTCATAATGAAAAGTAAAAAAACAAAAAACAAAAACAGGCAAATCCAATGAGAAGGTATGTTATTGTTTGTACTATGGCGACATCTTTTGGATGAGTTCGCTCACTGCAGGTGCTGCGGTGTCATTCCATTTAAGGGTATTGCCATTTAGTCTTTTAGCCGTCCGTAGTGTTTCTCCTCATTGAATATTGAATCATCATTCCAACTTTGAAGTTTTACAGTGTAACTAAAACAGTGTATACTGACTAAACAATTCCATGTACAATGTCTATAGAAGTGTTTTCATTCGTATTTGTACGTGCTATTGTAATGTAGTGAAGCTAGCGTCGTTAGCCTGAGCTAATATGCTAACATGTTACGGGTGTCTGTTGTCGTATTATTCATTTACAAGGGCATTCTTTTTGTATTGTTTCGGAAATTCCTCAGTAAACTCACCAAGACGTCACCGAGGAGTTATTGAGTATGTTAAGCTGATTGGAGAGCTAGCTTCCGCAGGTAGTAAGTCCATGACGATCACTTCTGTTTTGTTTGATCAGCCGTTTTACTGCCGTGTTACAGGCACTGTTTGGAAACAATTAAGTTATGTGTATGAACGTTTACAGAATCTTTCTGTGTAAATAACTAATTTCGCAAAGTACAAAACCCAAAACCAGTGTGAAGTTGACATGTGTAAATCGTAAATAAAAACAGAATACAATAATTTGCAAATAATTTTCAATCTATATTTAAATTAATATAGTGCAAACACAAGATATTTAACGTTGGAACTCAGTGAACTTTTGTTATTTTTTGCAAATAGTAGCTCATTTGGAATTTGATGCCTGCAACATGTTTCAAAAAAGCTGGCACAAGTGGCAATAAAGACTGAGAAAGTTGAGGAATGCTCATCAAACACTTTATTTGGAACATCCCACAGGTGAACGGGCTAATTGGGAACAGGTGGGTGCCATGATTGGGTATAAACACAGCTTCCATGTAATGCTCAGTCATTCACAAACAAGGATGGGGCGAGGGTCACCACTTTGTGAACAAATGCGTGAGCAAATAGTCGAACAGTTTAAGAACAACGTTTCTCAATGAGCTATTGCAAGGAATTTAGGGATTTCACCACGCGGTCCGTAATATCATCAAAAGGTTCAGAGAATCTGGAGAAATCACTGCACGTAAGCGGCATGCCTGTGACCTTCGATCCCTCAGGCGGTACTGCATCAAAAACCGACATCAATGTGTAAAGGATATCACCACATGGGCTCAGTAACACTTCAGAAAACCACTGTCAGTAACTACAGTTTGTCACTACATCTGTAAGTGCAAGTTAAAACTCTACTATGCAAAGCGAAAGCCATTTATCAACAACACCCAGAAACGCAGCTGGCTCTGCTGGGCCCGAGCCCATCTAAGATGGACTGATGCAAAGTGGAAAAGTGTTCTGTGGTCTGGGAGTCCACATGTCTAATTGTTTTTGGAAACTGTGGATGTCGTGTCTTCCGGACATAACTTAGGCGTTCCTCAAGGCACCCCTTTAAGTCCTTCCTTTTTTGGCAGCTACAGTACACATTTTTGTCGAGTTCGGTTCAAAGAACCTGTGAGGGACTCACATTTTTGCAGCAGATTCTTAAAAATACTAGAGTGCTGTCATATATATGATATTTGACTAGCTTTTTTGCAGAAGGTCAAATTAAAAACAGCCTCACACTCTTATGACTCTGACATAATAAATAGACCAAAATCAAATGTGTACTGTAAAGGTTGCTGGCATAGGTGGCTAGTAACGCGCTATATTTACTCTGTTATATATTTTTTTGTAACTTTTTGGATAAATCGTACTTGTACTGTACACCCTGACAGGACGTAATATAAACTGTGAGCAATTGTTGAGCAAATAAATGTGGTGCATTCAAGTAAAATCCTTACAAATGTTCCTGTATGATATTTCTGACAATAAAATTGCATTTTTGTCCAAATAATGCTTTCTAACAGTCTCTTCAGGATGCGCAGTTTTTTGGCCGGTCCTACTTACGTGCCTGCACTTCTCTCCGTCAGCCATGTTGTAGTTTTAGCGCTTCCGTATGGAATTCAGTGACAGATATACTGTAAGTTCAACTATACGCTACTTTGTATTACAAATGGCAACAGCTGAGGATGCATGTGCATGTACGAGTCAGTCTGCCCCACAACAAGAGGATGGAGGAAAAATAAGGAACTTCTGACTACAATGGCGGATTTGCGCAAAGCTCTACAGGTAAATCTCTGCAATAAATGGATATATCCGTTGACCTAATTGAATATCTCCACCATGCCTTGATGTTAAATTAACGGTACTGATCAGTATCCCAAAGACACAAAAACAAGAACCAACAGGAAAGAAAAGTTAAGCTTAATAGGACCCCAACTTAAGAGGTGTTTTCAGATAAGAAAAAAGAAAAATCCTTGAGAACAATATAAGAAAAGTAAAATATAATTTTCCAGCTTTTAACATTTTTTTTTAGCTATGCTCAATTCTTCAGCTAACAAAAACACAAAAGAACAAATTATGAATTAAAGTGCCTGTTTTCAGAGGACATGTTTAAAAGTCAGCACCAACTTCAAAATAATTGACCTTCAACAATGGTGTTTTTATAGGTAAGCATTATTATGGGACATACACACAAAGACTTTAGCCAGGAACACCAACCTGACAACTGCTTCATGATTCTGTGTGACAAGTGATAATATTACCATTGTAGCTACATACTTGTGTCAATGCTTCTTGTGCAAAGTAGTTGTGACTGGGAAGCTCATATAATGGGTCAATTATTTCCAACTGCTTTTTTCTACGGATGCAACTGGGAACAAATCCTTAGCAATGTGATGGGAAACCGCATTAGTAATATCGCACCGTTTCTCCTTCCATGTGAAACTCAACAGGAAAACGAAGCTAGCAGTGAGTTTTGTGGGTATTGCTTGCTGGGGTCATTTTAGTGTGCAGCTTCACACACTTCTCATAGTGGAGTTTGTGTCAAGTTTTAGGTGGTGGAACACATTTTTTGTCTTTAACTGATCTATTCCTCCAACTAAGAAATTGCCTATTTCGTGTTTGAAGACTGAGTGTGTGAGCTAGGAACTACAGCCCCGCCCCCCTCTGTGCATGGAGGAGGAGGAAGGGCACGCACAGCTCTTAGCACACGAAAAGTGATCGGTGACACTTGTCTATTTGGTTATGGTTATAGTTTAAAGGGGAACATTATCACCAGACCTATGTAAGCGTCAATATATACCTTGATGTTGCAGAAAAAAAGACCATATATTTTTTTAACCGATTTCCGAACTCTAAATGGGTGAATTTTGGCGAATTAAACGTCTTTCTAATATTCGCTCTCGGAGCGATGACGTCACAACGTGGCGTCACATCGGGAAGCAATCCGCCATTTTCTCAAAGACCGAGTCAAATTAGCTCTGTTATTTTCCGTTTTTTCGACTGTTTTCCGTACCTTGGAGACATCATGCCTCGTCGGTGTGTTGTTGGAGGGTGTAACAACACGAACAGGGACGGATTCAAGTTGCACCAGTGGCCCAAAGATGCGAAAGTGGCAAGAAATTGGACGTTTGTTCCGCACACTTTACCGACGAAAGCTATGCTACGACAGAGATGGCGAGAATGTGTGGATATCCTGCGACACTCAAAGCAGATGCATTTCCAACAATAAAGTCAAAGAAATCTGCCGCCAGACCCCCATTGAATCTGCCGTAGTGTGTGAGCAATTCAGGGACAAAGGACCTCGGTAGCACGGCAAGCAATGGCGGCAGTTTGTTCCCGCAGACGAGCGAGCTAAACCCCCTATCGACCCTAGCTTCCCTGGCCTGCTGACATCAACTCCAAAACTGGACAGATCAGCTTTCAGGAAAAGAGCGCGGATGAGGGTATGTCTACAGAATTTATTAATTGATGAAAATTGGGCTGTCTGCACTCTCAAAGTGCATGTTGTTGCCAAATGTATTTCATATGCTGTAAACCTAGTTCATAGTTGGTAGTTTCCTTTAATGCCAAACAAACACATACCATTTGTTGGTTAGAAGGCGATCGCCGAATTCGTCCTCGCTTTCTCCCGTGTCGCTGGCTGTCGTGTCGTTTTCGTCGGTTTCGCTTGCATACGGTTCAAACCGATATGGCTCAATAGCTTCAGTTTCTTCTTCAATTTCGTTTTCGCTACCTGCCTCCACACTACAACCATCCATTTCAATACATGCGTAATCTGTTGAATCGCTTAAGCCGCTGAAATCCAAGTCTGAATCCGAGCTAATGTCGCTATAGCTTGCTGTTCTTTCCGCCATGTTTGTTTGTGTTGGCTTCACTATGTGAGGTCACAGGAAAATGGACGGGTGGTTAAAATCAGGCACTTTGAAGCTTTTTTTAGGGATATTGCGTGATGGGTAAAATTTTGAAAAAAAACTTCGAAAAATATAATAAGCCACTGGGAACTGATTTTTAATGGTTTTAACATCTCTGAAATTGTGATAATGTTCCCCTTTAAGTTGATTTTGAACATGCTATACACATGCTTGAAAATTTTACTCTACTTCGATCGACTTTGGATTGATTTATTTTAGGTGCAAAATACAAATTAAAGGGTTAGAATCTGTATTTATACGAGTTCCCCCTTTTTTTTTAATAACAATTTTTCTGGCTGTGCAAGTGTACGTTGTTAAACCTCACTCCCTAAAGCCTTAAAAGTTGGCATTGGACAGCTGAGATGATATCTTGAGATTTTAGCTTGATGCCCAGCTCTCTTGCATCCTCATTTGGTGGACCCAGGTTCGAGCCCCGAGCAGGGACGCAGACGGGGTAGGGATTAGCTTCCTTTGCCACAGACCAACAGCTGCATTTGAAGAGGATACTTTTGGAGCTGAATCTAATATAATGATTACAACAGTTACTTCAACTGAAAATGTTGATCCAAAATTGGAGGAGACATTAACGTCAAGCTAGTATAAGGGTATGCGGCAAAAGGAGTGAGTCGTAGTAGTCTATGGTGGACCCTTGACACAGCATCGTAGTCCAAGCTTTGTTAGAGTGTTACAATAGACATTTGAATTTACATCTCAAACATTTATGTTTATTTGCTATTTATGCCTTAGTCTCGTAATTTAACCCCGGTGAATAGGATATACTGTATTTTTAGAAATATAAGGCGCACCATCGATGAATGGATCTATTCAGGTCTATTTTCATACACAAGCCGCACCGGATTATAAGGCGCATTGAAATGGTCATATCATGCCCCACAACAACAGGAAAGAGAAAAAGAAGGTGCTTGTTGAGTACGTCACAGACTACGATGGCGGACGCATGCAAACTTTCGGGACTTATGCAAATCCCAAATACACAACAGCGGGTACCAATCAGTGACGTGCGGTGAGGTTCATGACTGGTGAGGCACTGACTTCATCACAGTCAGATTTACAAACATTTGAACCCTAAAGAGTATCTTATTCACCATTTGATTGGCAGCAGTTAACGGGTTATGTTTAAAAGCTCATACCAGCATTCTTCCCTGCTTGGCACTTAGCATCAAGGGTTGGAATTGGGGGGTTAAACCACCAACAAATATAGCAGCGCCGCTGCTGCCCACTGCTCCCCTCACATCCCAGGGGGTGAGCAAGGGGATGGGTCAAATGCAGAGGACAAATTTCACCACACATAGTGTGTGTGTGTGACAATCATTGGTAATTTAACTTAACTTTAACTTTAAAAATACAAACTGTAGCACACAAAAAAGAACATTTAATAAAAAAAAAAACCTTATTATGGTCTTACCTTTACTTATAAGTGCGGGAACAGTGGTGTTCGTGTTGGAGGAGTTGTGAATGAATGAAATATGAAATCCGTGCTGCAGTCTGCAGGTGTACCTAATGTTGTGTCCCTGCAGTCGTTCACGGCTCCTCCAGCGCGAGCAATGTTGTTTTTGCACTTTTTGGCTTCTTGTTAAGTGACTTTTTTTGGGTGGATTCGGTCTTGCACGTGGAGGGTTTGGGTGTGGGCTTTGGTTGGTGTGGCGCTCTCGTCGGGGGGTGCAGTCTGCGGCGGAGGTGCGTTAACCGGCACCAGGAGGCGGGATTACGCGAGCCTCACACAGTGCGTCTTCGCAGCAGTTTTATGATTGCTCAGCACAAGAAATACGTTCTACACATACAGTTGTTGACAAAATACACTGTACATTATATACCTCAGCTAACTAAACTATGGAAATGTATAATATAATTCATGTAGCAATATGGTCTCACTGCACATCAGGCCAGCAGTTAGCCGAGTCCGCAATCCATAGTGAGGCACAATTGAGTGACGTGCCTCAACTGGCTGCTGATCACCGCACCGTCTCTTCTCAGTATTTGAACGGAAAATGTGAAAATTCAGCGATTCTGAATACAAATAATCTAAAACTGGTGAAGTTAAATGGAAAATAACTTTATAGTTTAATCACTGGATACATATAACAATTTAATTATTTTTTTTTCTTTTTACATTTTTTTTCTTTCCATGATGCACCGCATGTCACTGGTACCAATAGGTAAGAAAAGTTGGTTTACATAATAGGTCGAAACAAAAACGCCAGATAATGTTTCCTAATAGGTGCCATGTTGGGAGTTCTTATACACACACCATAATAATACCAGTATGTTGAAGTACAGTACATCTGACTATTGTAGCCATAATGCTCTGACAATCCATCAATCAATGCTGCTTTGTAGCTTACCGAAGTTGTACTAAAACATTTTTTAAGATTTTTGAGTGCTGTGTGCAATGTTCTAAATTCTCAATAAAACATAAAAGTTTTAGTTTTCTTGCATAGCAGTACTTGCTTGCATAGCGGTACTTGCTGGTGTCATTTATTGAACAAGCATCAACCTGCGGTCCTTACGTATTTGTATGTGTACGTGTATGTGTATGTGTATGTGTATGTTAATATGTGTGACTGCCATCTATCTACTGGTCACACTTATTACGCCATGTATTACATAAAATCAGTCAGTAAGCACAACCAGAATTAAAACATACACAAGGCGAACCGGGCTATAAGACGCACTATTACACGTACACACGGTACATAGATCTACACGTACATTCACTGTACAAACATCCTATACATATACATGCGCATATACTGTACATACATTCACAATATACTACATACAATCACGTTTCATCGAACGTATTTTACCGTTGTCCCCTGCTAAATTTTAACATATTTCTACAATAACAATGTATAAGGTTAATATAGTACCCTCATCTTTCTTCCCCCCCTCTTCATCTGCTTTCTTTTTTAGTTCAAGTGTTTATTACATGTATGTAATGTTGCATTTGAAGCAACTGAAATGTTAATAATAGAGGTAATTAATATTATTATTTATTATCAATAGTGTTATTTCTATTGGCATTTGTATTGCTCCATTTGTAGTGCAATAATATTCATTATAATTTCTGTGTTATTACTATCTACTTCATTAACTGGTTCTTTGTTAACATTTTTGGTATCATATCTGTATATGTTGTATTTGCTGATGTTGTTCTGTTGTTGTTGTTGTTGTTATTGTTGCTCTCTGTCTTGTCCCTCTCTGGTCAAGTGGCCCCACTATTGACTGGACTCTTACTATTATGATGGATCCACTATGGACTGGACTTTCACAATATTATGTCAGACCCACTCGACATCCATTGCATTCGGTCTCCCCTACAGGGGGGTGGGGGGGGGGGGGGTTACCCACATATGCGGTCCTCTCCAAGGTTTCTCATAGTCATTCACATCGACGTCCCACTGGGGTGAGTTTTTCCTTGCCCTTATGTGGGCTCTGTACCGAGGATGTCGTTGTGGCTTGTGCAGCCCTTTGAGACACTTGTGATTTAGGGCTATATAAATAAACATTGATTGATTGATTGATTGATAAAGCAATCCTGTACAGCATCCACTTCAACAATTTGCATGACTGGCTGGACAGAACATGTTTAGTAAAAATGAAATCAAAAAAATGAAATTAAAAAAGGCACACTGTAAATTTTTGAGAAAATTAAAGGATTTTAAGTGTGCCTCATAGTCTGAAATATACGGTACTCTACAAAGTAGGTTTTATTCAAAATGCTCCACAATGTCAATATTTTCGTACCTGTCAAAATGACAATAAAGACGTTTTAATCAAGTTTATTCTATTCTATTCCCATTTGTATCTGGAAAACGGGTGTCAAGCTAGTTTGACTACTTCTATGGCACTTCCAGTACACATACATTTATTACCAGCTAATGTTTTGTGTGCTTCTAAACTCTGTAATTTATCTGTTGATTTAAATTACTTTAAAGTAAAACAAAAAAGGCTTCATGTTTGATGGAGACCAGATGATGTCACTCATCTCTGCATTTTGTAAGAAGTCTATAGTACCGATTTGGGAACCACAAATAAAGTAGATTCACCCCCGAGAGCGGAGCAAAGCAAACAAGCTGCCGCACGCTGTTTCTATCGTTGTAAATCACTATACACAACTCTCTGTTCAGACACAATTAGGTTGATAATCACACATTAAATTGTTCTCTCTGATGTATTTAATAACACCCCATGTAGTGGATTTAGCAAAGAGATTGTTGTGTCCAATTATTGTAATTGCTCTTCAGGAAAGGAGGCTGCTTTTTAATATTGATAGTATGGTATACATATTTTGCATCCATCCAAATCTAAACCATACAGATTCCAACCAGCAACCATTAAATTTGAACCATATCACTCTGCTCTCAACATGCACTGGAAAATGATTTGTCTCCATACCAATGTAATTATGCATTATAGCAGGGGTCCCCGAACTTTCAGACCGGAGCAAGAAGACCTAGGGGGAACTTGTGGGAGCAAGAGGGTGACAAGAGGTGTGTGTGTCCTTGTATTTATACCCTTCTTGAGACATCAACAAAAAGTACCTTCCATATGACATACTTGCCAACCCTCCCGAATTTTTCGGGAGACTCCCGAATTTCAGCGCCTCTCCCGAAAACCTCCCGGGACAATTCTGCCGAAAATCTCACAATTTACAGCCGGAGCTGGAGGTCGCTCCCCCTCCAGCTCCATGCGGACCTGAGTGAGGACAGCCTTTTTTCACGACGGGACGACAACAGGGTGACAAGAACTAAATCATCCAGACGAGATAAATTGTATTATTATGTTTATCTTACCTAAAAATAAACATATTTATTAATTAAAAAAAAAAAACGAAATACATTTTCACTATATTTTGCTAAAAACATCAAAATGAATTGTATTTTTATTTGTATTTTTTCTGACTCCTTTTTACATCCAGCCATTAGAATTATACATTAAAATAAACATATTTGCAATAATTAATTTTAAATTATCATAATAATTCATTTAAAATGATCATATTTAATTTTTAAAATAATTGCTTGTTTATCAACAACTTTAGCATTTTATTCATTACATTTTGAAGCTCTCAGAAGCCAAGTTATGTTATATTCCTTAAGATTTATTTATGCAAGTTTGAAGTATCAATTATCTAAACACAGTTTTATTTGCATATTTTCAGGATATATATATATATATATATATATATATATATATATGTGTATGAAATACTTTATTTGGTGAATTCTAGCTTACAATATACTCCTCCCCTCTTAACCACGCCCTCAACCACGCCCTGCCACACCCCCGACCACGCCCCCACCCCCCACCTCCTGAAATCGGAGTTCTCAAGGTTGGCAAGTATGCCATATGAGGACCGGTGAACAAGTTAGGACCGAAATCATGGTCCCAATACAGAAAACCATTGCATCTAATAGAGCAGTGTTTTTCAACCTTTTTTGAGCCTAGGCACAATTTTTGCTTTGGAAAACGAAACTCAGTTGACAGTAAAAAGTCGTTCTTGCATGTCAGGTTCAAACACCGAACTATCAATTAAACGAGACAAGAATTTTGCTCATGAGGAGAAACGTTTGGGGCTGCACACTCAGTTACAGTCTTCCACAACCCTCTCGGCAGTGTTTTTCAACCTTTTTTGAGAAAAGGCACATGTTTTTCATAAAAAAATCCCGGGGGCACACCACCAGCAAAAAACGTTAAAAAATGAAACTCCACTAGGTCGTCGTGCCTTATTTTGAGTTTGTTGGTGTTTTCCGGTGTGTAGTTCTTTAGTTCTTGACTTGCGCTGTTATTTTGGTGGCCCTTCCTGTTTTGTTGGTGTTTTCCTGTAGCAGTTTCATGTCTTCCTTTGAGCGCTATTCCGCGCACATGCTTTGTGTTAGCAAGCAAGGCTATTTACGCTGTTGCTACTCTTCTTTGTGTGGACATTGTTGATTGTCATGTCATGTACGGATGTACTTTGTGGGTGCCATAAGTTTTTGCTGTCGTCCAGCATTCTGTTTCTGTTTACTTTGTAGCCAGTTTAGTTTTACTTTTGTTTTACCTAGCCATTGCCTTTTCCTTTCCCTTTCCCTTTTGTTAATTTTTGGTTTAAGCCTTACGTACCTTTTTTACCTGCACACTGCCTCCCGCTGTGGTCTGCATATTGGGATCACAACAAACCATCCCCGTCTCACCCGACACATTCCGACCTTTACAAAGCAATTAACTACATGCTGCCACCTACTGACATGGAGTATTACATGGTTACCCTGCTGAGTTTTACACAGCACAGACACGAAGCAATGGCACAATATTTGCAGATTATAATTATTGATTTGCAAAAAAATATTTTTGGGACCAATTAGGTGAAGTTGCATAATATCCCCCTGGTTATTACAGTGGTTGAAAAACACTGTAATAGAGAATGTCTCATTTGCACCACTGGTGGTGAAATCTATCAAAACGAGGGTGGTCCCAAAAAGGAGGGATTTTTCAAATTGACTGTGTGTCGGTTTTAAAAGTGCTCCCCCTCTGGTCAACTTATGAAATAACAAATTTTTGTAAGAAATTGAAATGTTCCGCCTTTGGCCAAAATGTATTATTAAAAAATAAATAAATATGTATATAGGGACATACTGTAATAACTTGAAGTAAATAATGCGTGGCGCAGTGGAAGAGTGGCCGTGCGCAACCCGAGGGTCCCTGGTTCAATCCCCACCTAGTACCAACCTCGTCATGTCCGTTGTGTCCTGAGCAAGACACTTCACCCTTGCTCCTGATGGGTGCTGGTTAGCGCCTTGCATGGCAGCTCCCTCCATCAGTGTGTGAATGTGTGTGTGAATGGGTAAATGTGGAAGTAGTGTCAAAGCGCTTTGAGTACCTTGAAGGTAGAAAAGCGCTATACAAGTACAACCCATTTATCATTTATTTATTTATATTAAAAAACAATTACAAACAAAAAATTAAAAAACATTAAAAAAAATTACTAAAAGCTGTCTTTTCCTCACAATGTGTCGACTTTTTTTTTTTAGAAAATTTGGAACCATTTTCTGTAATATTGCAATATTTTCTGGCAAAATTATTACTTGTCTATATAAAAGTTTTACGTTTTAATGCAAAATGGTAACATTAGTCATATAAAATTCCGACTTTTCTCACAATATTGCCAATTTTTTTGTTGGTCTTGTAAAACCTAAAATTTTGACTTTTGTCATAATTTTGCCAAGTAAAATTCCGATTATTATTATAGTATTGCCATAAGTTTTCTTATAAAATTGTGACTTTTGTCAAGTAACGTCACGACTCTTTTCATATAATTGCCAAAATGTTAAGCTTTTCTTGTACAATTGCGACTGTTGTTGAGTAAAATTCCAACTTTTATCATAATATTGCACAAATGTTCAGTTTTTCTCGTAAAATTTTTACTTGTCTTTAGTAAAATTATGACTTTTATTATAACACTGCCAAAATACAACGTTTTTTTTGTGAAATTCCAACTCATTTTTCACAACAAGCTTTGTTATATTTGCATAATATGTATGTATTATTATTGTTGTACATACAAATCTTTATACAAACCCCATTTCCATATGAGTTGGGAAATTGTGTTAGATGTAAATATAAACGGAATACAATGATTTGAAAATCCTTTTCAACCCATAATCAATTGAATGCACTACAAAGACAAGATATATGATCAAACTCATAAACTTTTTTTTTTTTTTGCAAATAATAATTAACTTAGAATTTCATGGCTGCAACACGTGCCAAAGTAGTTGGGAAAGGGCATGAGGAGACACATTTTTTAAGCTTTTCAGGTGGAATTCTTTCCCATTCTTGCTTGATATACAGCTTAAAAAAAAATGTTTATCAGTTTGAACATCAAATATGTTGTCTTTGCAGCATATTCAACTGAATATGGGTTGAAAATGATTTGCAAATCATTGTATTCCGTTTATATTT
The DNA here is from genome assembly GCF_033978685.3 of Nerophis lumbriciformis. Taxonomy (NCBI): domain Eukaryota; kingdom Metazoa; phylum Chordata; class Actinopteri; order Syngnathiformes; family Syngnathidae; genus Nerophis; species Nerophis lumbriciformis. Next base: position 19,798,148 of record NC_084578.2, on the reverse strand, counting down.
ACATCTAACACAATTTCCCAACTCATATGGAAACAGGGTTTGCATATCTAGAAAGGGTGGTCATAAAGAGGTAGGCATTTTCCGGAGGTCTCAAGAAGATAAGAAATATAAGAATGTGTGTGTGGGTGTGTGTGTGTGTGTGTGTGTGTGTGTGTGTGTGTGTGTGTGTGTGTGTGTGTGTGTGTGTGTGTGTGTGTGCAAGTATGTGTGCGTGTACGTGTGTGCGTGTGTGTGTGTATATAGTATATATCGTTTTTTTGTTTGTTTTTAATATTCTCATTTATCCAGGTCACTGGCATTCAATCGATTGCAACTAGAGTTAGATTGGATTAGTCATATAAACTGAGGTCTAACCAATCCAAGGCTATGGGCATGAACTGATTAAGCCTACCAGAATCGGGGGTGAAGTGTCTCCTCAGGGCTGGTACGCATTAGGATGTTCTACATCTTAAGATATTTCTCTTTGTTACAGACCCCACAAAATATCAGGCGTTGAGTAATTTTGATCTTTGTGTGTGGTGTGCTATAATAAAATCAACACAGCACACACATGACAATTCTGTCCCTACACAATGCCAGATTCTAGTCCTCCAGGCCTGAAATCTCACGTGAACAAACGTGATCTAGAGGTGGCCGTATTGATCTAAATATAGTTATCAATACCAAAGTTGGGTATTGATATCGGATTGCTACACGCGAGGTGAGATCAATACAGCTGTTGTACTTTCTCTTTTATGCGATCAGCAAATTACTCAGTTCCTTAGTTTACTAGGTGTGGTGAAGTAACCCTCTGCATTTGACCCGTCTCCTTGTTCCCTGGGAGGTGAGGGGAGCAGTGAGCAGCAGCGGTGGCCACGCTCGGGAATCATTTTGGTGATTTAACCCCCAATTCCAATGCAACTGCAGCGTCTCTTCTAGTCCGACTGTCATTTTTCACAAATATCTACATCTCACGTTAGTTTTTCCAATGGTTTTGTTTACATTTTGGACATTTTTGTTACATTGTTACTGTTTAGTTTTTTTGCATTAGTGACTTTCTTCTCAAACAATTAAGTTTATTATAATTTAAAAAGGGATCATTTATATACTTTTTTTTAATTTTTTTATTGTATTTCGTTACAAAAATGTTGATTATCCATGTGTTCTCATAATCAACTAACTAGAGGCAAAATCACAATTATTCAATGATTATGACCTTTGAAGACAATAAGTGTCAGTATCAGCATCAGTTACGGTGATACTAGCCTAGTATTTACTTAGTATCTGATTGATACCAAAATTCACAGTATCGTCCACCGCAAGTGCTCAAACAAAATCGAGGAAAAGGCAGCATGAAAACCAACCATTGTAACAAGAAGCGTAAAAACATAAAATATATACAAGAGAAGGGAATGATGTTGATCATGGAACAATTAAAAAATAAAAATCCAAGAGACAGTTTTATAAGATAATTTTCCTCTGTGGCTCTGAACGAAGGCGGACATTTCCCCCCCGTTCCCTTATCTCTCCTGATTTTGCTTCTTTGTCTCCTATTGTCTCAATTTTTGTGATCTCCAAAATGTAAACAATGGAATTGATCTACTGGTCTCTCAACGGAATTGAAAAGTACTTCTGGACACGAAGCTGAGGTTTGGTGCAAAGTGTCTGCCCTGACGGAACATTTGTTGCTAGATACACAATAGACTCTTGGGAGAAGTGGAGTGTGTCTGACATCTCCATAGCAACCAGCTATGCTATCAGGATGTCACTCTGTAGAATGAGGCACAAGGCTGTGATGCCAAATGGAGCTTACGTTCACACACCACGGATAACATTATACAGACTAGGGTTGTCCCGATACCAATATTTTGGTACCAGTACCAACATGTATTTCGATATTATCCTAACAAAGAAACTAATAAACATCAAACATACGTTTCTTATTGCAATCAAAGAATAATTTTGGCATCAAATAAGATAGTGAACCTACAAGACGTCTTCTCTTTTCATACTTGCCAACCCTTCCGGATTTTCCGGGAGACTCCCGAAATTCAGCGCCTCTCCCAAAAACCTCCCGGGACAAGTTTTCTCCCGAAAATCTCCCGAAATTCAGGCGGAACTGGAGGCCACGCCCCCTCCAGCTCCATGCGGACCTGATTGAGCCTGTTTTCACGTCCGCTTTCCCACAATCTAAACAGCGTGTCTGCCCAATCACGTTATAACTGTAGAATGATTGAGGGCGAGTTCTTGGTTTCTCATGTGGGTTTATTGTTAGGCAGTTTCATTAACGTCCTCCCAGCGTGGTAACAACACACAACAACAGCAGTCACGTTTTCGTCTACCGTAAAGCAGTTCGTCTATCGTAAACAGCAATGTTGTGACACTCTTAAACAGGACAAGACTGCCATCTACTGTACATGCATATGTGACAATAACATCTACGGCTTTTAGAGAGTGCAGTGCACAACTGCGCACACAACAAGGAGACGAAGCAGAAGAACGAGGAAGATACAGCCGTGGCGACGCAGACGACGAGTTAGACGAAGAAATACGCTTGTAAGTTCCAAGCCGCAGCTGCAATTGGACCTGGATAGCCTCCGGGAAGAAGTAATGGAAGTAATGGACTACCAAGTGCTTGGCAGTGAAGATCTTCCTCAGGAAGCAAAGATTGACCAGTACATATATATGTATATATATATATATATATATATATATATATATATATATATATATATATATATATATATATATATGTATATATATATATATATATATATATATATACATACAGTATATATATATATATATATATATATATATATATATATATATATATATATATATATATATATATATATATATATGTATATATATATATATATACAGAGGTGGGTAGTAACGCGCTACATTTACTCCGTTACATCTACTTGAGTAACTTTTGGGATAAATTGTACTTCTAAGAGTAGTTTTAATGCAACATACTTTTATTTTTACTTGAGTATATTTATAGAGAAGAAACGCTACTTTTACTCCGCTACTTTTATCTACATTCAGCTCGCTACTCGCTACTAATTTTTATCGATCTGTTAATGCACGCTTTGTTTGTTTTGGTCTGTCAGACAGACCTTCAAAGTGCCTGCGTTACTGTTGACGTTTCACTTCGTTCCACCAATCAGATGCAGTCACTGGTGACGTTGGACCAATCAAACAGAGCCAGGAGTCACATGACCTGACTTAAACAAGTTGAAAAACTTATTGGGGTGTTACCATTTAGTGGTCAATTGTACGGAATGTGTACTGTACTGTGCAATCTACTAATACAAGTTGCAATCAATCAATCAAAAGTGTGAAGGAAAAAAGACCATTTTTTATTTCAACCGTACACCCCGTCAAAAGCCTAAAGACTGACTGCACAGTTCCTGTCTTCACAATAAAAGTGCCGCTCCATCGCGCCTGCGCTTTCAAAATAAGAGTCTCCGAAAGCCTGCGCAAACAAGCTAGCAAGCTACGGAATTTGCCGCCAATGTATTTCTTGTAAAGTGTATAAAAACGAATATGGAAGCTGGACATATAAGATGCCAAAAACCAACCACTTTCATGTGGTATTAGACAGAAAGGAGGAACTTTTTTTCTCCTCCATTTGAAAACGTGGACGTTTGTCATCACTACTGTCTGATTCCAATCAATGCAAGTCATCAGAATCAGGTAATACATCAATTTATATTCTTGTCTTCATGAAAGAAAGGAATCTATATGTGTTAAACATGCATGTATATTCATTAAAACACTATTAACATGTAAACAAAAACGGCAAAAAAAAATATATATAAAGTATATACTGTATATATCAATGTATGTATGTATATATATATATATATATATATATATATATGTGTGTGTATTTATATATATATATGTATATATGTGTGTGTGTGTATATATATATATATATATATATATATATATATATATATATATATATATATATATATATATATATATATATATATATATATATTTATTTATATATATATGATATGTGTGTGTATGTTACTCATCAGTTACTCAGTACTTGAGTAGTTTTTTTACAACATACTTTTTACTTTAACTCAAGTAAATATTTGGGTGACTACTCCTTACTTTTACTTGAGTAATAAATCTCTAAAGTAACAGTACTCTTACTTGAGTACAATTTCTGGCTACTCTACCCACCTCTGTATATATATATATATATATATATAAATATATATATATGAAATACCTGTCTTGGTGAATTCTAGCTGTAAATATACTCCTCCCTTCTTAACCACGCCCTCAACCACGCCCCCCCCCCCCCCCCCCCTCCCGAAATCGGAGGTCTCAAGGTTGGCAAGTATGTTTCTTTTAGTCGTAAGCAAGTAAACAAACGGAAAATTATGAGGGACAATCTGTAGAAAACTGATTATTATCTACTTCTTCACTTATTGTTAATATCTGCTTACTTTCTGTTGTAACATGTTCTCTCTGCACGTCTGGTAAAATGTAATAAGCAGTTATTTTTCCGTTGTTTGATACTTTAAGTATGTTTTGGCTGATACTACACATTTTGGTATCAATCCAATACCAAATAGTTACAGGGTCATACATTGGTCATAATTAAAGTGTTCCTGTCTCCAGGGATGTATTTCATTGGTTAATAAACCATAAAAAAGACGAAAGATTCTGTGATAGTACAAATATCAACGTAATCATTGTAGTGGACTTGGTATTGTTACAGTCGGTGACTGTGTAGACCTGCCCGTATCATTTGTTTACATTAGTGTGCGCTATATTGCTGTTAGCTATTGTATCTGTTTAGCTACTCCTCACCCTGCAAGGATGATACTTGCCAAACACGTAGTTCATTTGTCGCCATGGCAGTGAGCATTAGTGAGTTAGAAGTAGCTAAAACACTACCGACTGCGGATGGACAATAGCCGCCAGCTAGATAACGGCTAACAAAAGCAAGAGTGAAACACCTCTTGCAGAGCGGCGCTTCGGTGTTTGAAGCTTTAACATTATTCTTCGTTTTTTAACCAAAATGTGTCCGTTCTCCCTTTTCTATCACCATGCTGTTTCTCCTTGTAAGTGCTCTGTGTGTGTGCGTTTATTTAACAGCAATGTCACAACTTGGCGAAGGCTATGAGCATGAACTCATTAAGCCTGCCAGAATGTGAAGCCAATCATCTTCCAAGGCCACGTAAACACTCCTGTAACCCCTTAAATGAATAATTATTTAGCCTAAGCCCCGTTTCAGCCACACTAAACCATCGTTTAAAAGGGAACATTATCACAATTTCAGAAGGGTTAAAACCATTAAAAATCAGTTCCCAGTGGCTTATTTTATTTTTTCAAAATTTTACCCATCACGCAATATCCCTAAAAAAAGCTTCAAAGTGCCTGATTTTAACCATCGTTATATACCCCCGTCCATTTTCCTGTGACGTCACACAGTGATGCCAATACAAACAAACATGGCGGATAGAACAGCAAGATATAGCGACATTAGCTCGGATTCAGACTCGGATTTCAGCGGCTTAAGCGATTCAACAGATTACGCATGTATTGAAACGGATGGTTGTAGTGTGGAGGCAGGTAGCGAAAATGAAATTGAAGAAGAAACTGAAGCTATTGAGCCATATCGGTTTGAACCGTATGCAAGCGAAACCGACGAAAACGACACGACAGCCAGCGACACGGGAGAAAGCGAAGACGAATTCGGCGATCGCCTTCTAACCAACGATTGGTATGTGTTTGTTTGGCATTAAAGGAAACTAACAACTATGAACTAGGTTTACAGCATATGAAATACATTTGGCAACAACATGCACTTTGAGAGTGCAGACAGCCCATATCAGGCGCGCTAAGAACATATATTTTTCCACGATTTCAGCACTCAGGTTAACCATACCTAAATAGACACAAAATACTGCATTACACAAGACTACCCGAATGTACTCGAATGATTGAAAAAAATAAATGTTTTTAAGCTAAATTATTGGTAAACACAGTTTAAGTATAATAATTTACGTAAAACCGCGAGTAATGAATAAAGTTTTCATCAATTAATATATTCTGTAGACATACCCTCATCCGCTCTCTTTTCCTGAAAGCTGATCTGGCCAGTTTTGGAGTTGATGTCAGCATCTGCTTTGAGTGTCACAGGATATCCACACATTCTTGCCATCTCTGTCGTAGCATAGCTTTCGTCGGTAAAGTGTGCGGAACAAACGACTGACCATTTCGTCGGCTTTCCCCACAGCCTCGTATTTTGAACAAATTTCGTCCAATTTCTTGCCACTTTCGCATCTTTGGGCCACTGGTGCAACTTGAATCCGTCCCTGTTCGTGTTGTTACACCTTCCGACAACACACCGACGAAAGTCAGAAAATGGCGGATTGCTTCCCCATGTGACGTCATGTTGTGACGTCATCGCTCCAAGAGCGAATAATAGAAAGGCGTTTAATTCGCCAAAATTCACCCATTTAGAGTTCGGAAATCGGTTAAAAAAATATATGGTCTTTTTTCTGCAACATCAAGGTATATATTGACGCTTACATGGGTCTGGTGATAATGTTCCCCTTTAAGGTTACCCTCCTCGGACAAATTTTTACACGGGTAAGTCAGCCGTGTAATTCTTGAATCTCCGGCACTTAGCTTTGTATGGACTCATTGATCGTTTACAAAGTGAGTTCGGAGAGGAAGTGACGCCAGAAAGACCGCGTCCCACAGAGGAAGTGACGTCAGAAAGAACGCGCCACAATATGGAGGCGAGTCATCCAGACATGCCGTGTTTCTCCTTGTTCTTCATGTACAGACGCTTGTGGAAATCACACATGAATACCTTAAGAGAAAGAGATTGCAGCAGTGACGTGCGGTGAGGTTGATGGCTGGTGAGGCACTGACTTCATCACAGTCAGATTTACAAACATATGAACACTAAAGAGTATCTTATTCACCATTTGATTGGCAGCAGTTAACGGGTTATGTTTAAAAGCTCATACCAGCATTCTTCCCTGCTTGGCACTCAGCATCAAGGGTTGGAATTGGGGGTTAAATCACCAAAAATGATTCCCGGGCGCGGCGCCGCTGCTGCCCACTGCTCCCCTCACCTCCCAGGGGGTGAACAAGGGGATGGGTCAAATGCAGACGACAAATTTCATTACACCTAGTGTGTGTGTGACAATCATTGGTACTTTAACTTAACTTTAACTTTACACATACAAACTGTAGCACACAAAAAAGCACATTTAATAAAAAAAACGTTATTATGGTCTTACCTTTACTTATAAATGAAGTCCACAACTAAAGCCCTCACTTAATTTTTCCACGTGCAAGATTGAATCTATTTAAAAAAGTGTAACCGAGGGTTTATAAATGTCGCCTATACTGTATGAAACTACAAAATAACAAACACGGAGGCTCCAGTTTACACGAGGACCACTTTATTTATATTCTTTCAAAAACCTCCGCTCCACTACAACATGTCATCACTTCCGCTCTTAGCGCCTTCAAAATAAGAGCTCAAGGCATATACTGTATAACAGCGCATAACAGGAACTTAACATCACAAAGAGAAGAGCCCATGAAAATTGGTTACAAAAGTTATTTAATAAGAAGCCAAAAAGTGCAAAAACAATAATGTTTGTGTTGGAGGAGTTGTGAATTAGGTACACCTGCAGTCTGCAGGTGTACCTAATGTTGTGGCCCTGCAGTCATTCACAACTCCTCCAACACGTACATTATTGTTTTTGCACTTTTTGGCTTCTTATTAAATAACTTTTTTAAATAGATTCAATCTTGCATGTGGAAAGTTTAAGTGTGGGCTTTAGTTGATATAACAATTCTACGGCGGAGGTGCAGGAGGCGGGGTTACTGAAGCCTCAGCCAGTGCGTCTTTTGCAGCCGTTTTATGATCGCTCAGCACAAGAAATCCGTTACACACATACAGTTGTTGACAAAATACACTGTACATTATATACCTCAGCTAACTAAACTATGGAAATGTATAATATTATTCATATAGCAATACGGTCTCACTGCACAGCAGGCCAGCAGTTAGCCGAGTCCGGAATCCATGTTGAGGCACTGAGTGACGTGCCTCAACTGGCTGCTGTTCACCGCACCGTCTCTTCTCAGTATTTGAAAGGCAAATGTGAAAATTCAGCGATTTTGAATAAAAACAATCTAAAACTGGTGAAGTTAAATGGAAAATAACTCTATAGTATAATCACTGGATACATATAACAATTAAATTGTTTTTTTTTCTTTTTACATTTTTTTTCTTTCCTTGATGGCAGGTGAGGCGGGTTCTCACCTGCCATCCAATGACTGCATGTCACTGGATTGCAGCTATTTGGGATACAACACTTCTCAGACGGCAAGAGAACTTTCGAATGTCCGGCCGGGTCAGCTGTGATTCTACTTTGTCAAAAGAGAGTCAAAGAGAATGCAAGCTCCCGTGGATGTGATAAAAATGGTAGCGTGTGCTTTGGCCGTAGAGGAAAACGGCAAATGCATTTGGACTGGCAAAGCAGACAGTATCAGTTAATGTCCGCCATGTATGTCGCGGACTCAACGTCTAGGTCCAGAGTATATAAAGTCACCAAGAACGAATGGACAATGAAGGTGAAGGCAAAAGAGTGAGGAGTGTCCTGACCAGATATCTGGATCCCTAGTCTGATTGATGTAAAATGTTCTTTAGCACATTGTTTACGTGTCTAATAAAGATTTGATTAATTTATTAAGGCTCAGGTGTGATTCGCTACAATAGGGCCACACAGCACACTGGATTTAGGCTAATTGAAATACCACAACACTGGATATTGTTTAGATAAGTTACATTTAAGAACTTGCACACAAAGCAACACTGGAGGTGACTATGACGTGCGCATTTTCCGTGCATGCGTACTAGGTCCCGTTGCGCCGGCGGAAGGAAGGGGGCGGTGGTCTCAAACGGTGGCATTGTTGTGTGTGGTCACGGATAAGGTTAGGTGTGATGTACCCTGGATAACCTTATCCGGCTTAGTGTAAACAGGGCCGAAGACAAAGTGAACAATAAAGTATCCATTGACTCAATTTCCTCAGAAGAGTGCAATATTTCACTCAGTCAAATACTAATTAATTTCAGACACTTTATTTAATATTTATCTTACTGGTCCTGAGTAGTCCTGAGTTCAATCCCGGGCTCGGGATCTTTCTGTGTGGAGTTTGCATGTTCTCCCCGTGACTGCGTGGGTTCCCTCCGGGCACTCCGGCTTCCTCCCACCTCCAAAGACATGCACCTGGGGACAGGTTGATTGGCAACACTAAATTGGCCCTAGTGTGTGAATGTGAGTGTGAATGTTGTCTGTCTATCTGTGTTGGGCCTGTGATGAGGTGGCGACTTGACCAGGGTGTACCCCGCCTTCCGCCCGAATGCAGCTGAGATAGGCTCCAGCACCCCCCGCGACCCCAAAAGGGACAAGCGGTAGAAAATGGATGAATGGATGGATGTATTTTTTGTTGACATTCTTTCTGTAAACCTAAATTACGGACAGTTCTCATCTTTGTAAGAGGGTAAACTCCCCATGTGCAGCACACACAGACAGAGACATGTTGAACTGTCCAATTGTTCAATGTGCCACAGGGTTGTAATTGATAGCATTTGTATTTGTGCACCCTTTTGCATAACTTTCCCTGACAGATCGAGTGCATGGTTCGAGGAAGCGCAATCGTACACGTTATCCACTTTTTTACAAAATACACTGCAACTCAGCACTTGTCAAAATAAAAAGATACCATATATCAGTAATAACAACATGAAGTAATGAGGAGCAGCAGGATCAACTTGACGCCAAAGAGCTGCGTTATGTAGGAGAAAAAAACAAATGCTAATTGCAGTTCCTCTGAAATAGGGGGGCGGGCACCACTAGGGGGGTGCGGTAGGTTCCAGGGGTGCGTGTGACCCCGGCGAACATACTTTTTCAGTATCAGTATTCAAAATAAAAGTCTCTGGAAAACGTTTATAAACATAGAGAATTCTTAGCAATTATCATGCTTCAAACCCGGCTTCGAAAAGCTGTGCACTACAACAGTGGTCCCCAACCTTTTTGTGACTGCGGACCGGTCAACGCTTGAAAATTTGTCCCACGGACAAACGGGGATGGTATTTTTTTGTTTTTGTTGTTTTGTTACAAAATAATACAATCATGTGTGCTTACGGACTGTATCCCTGCAGACTGTATTGATCTATATTGATATATAATGTAGGAACTAGAAATATTAATAACAGAAAGAAACAACCCTTTTGTGCGAATGAGTGTGAATGAGTGTAAATGGGGGAGGGAGGTTTTTTGGGTTGGTGCACTAATTATATGTGTATCTTGTGTTTTTTATGTTGATTTAATAAAAAAATAAATAATAACAATATTTTATTTTTTATTTTTTATTTTTTTTCCTTGTGCGGCCTGATACCAATCGATCCACGGACCGGTACCGGGGCACCACTGCACTACAAAACATGCTCATTGTAGCTATTCATCCTGATTTCCTAATTTTGATTAAAAAATTGTTTTATTAATTGTTGTTTGGAAGTTTAAAGTGTTTTATAAATTGCACTCCTGAGTTAATGTTGCCGATCAATTTATTATTATTCATTGAGTTTATGAAATTTATTTTTTGTTTCAAATGGTAGAGCTCGGTCACAAATGTTTAAAGTTATGAAAATGTTTTTTTGTATTATTTCAGTCAAATTAATCTAATTTAATCTTTTATGTTACAGACTAAAAATGTAAATGGTAATTGTGTTATTTGTTGTAAGTTGATATGTATTTATTTATTTGTTGTTTTCTTTAATATTAATAAGAATACAATGTTAAGCAGAGGTGTACTTATAACAATTTAATAGACATCCATCCATCCATTTTTCCACCGCTTGTCCCTTTTGGGGTCACGGGGTGTGCTGGAGTCTATCTCAGCTGCATTCGGGCGGAAGGCGGGGTACACCCTGGACAAGTCGCCACCTTATCGCCGGGCCAACACAGATAGACAACATTCACACTCACATTCACACACTAGGGCCAATTTAATGTTGCCAATCAACCTATCCCCAGGTGCATGTTTTTTGGCGGTGGGAGGAAGCCGTAGTGCCCGGAGGGAACCCACACAGTCACGGGGAGAACATGCAAAGTCAACACAGAAAGATCCCGAGCCTGGGATTGACTCAGGACCTTCGTATTGTGAGGCACATGCACTAACCCCTTCTCCACCGTGCTGCTATTTAATAGACAAATTATGATATTTATAGTTTTTATTTATTTGTGGTGGGCACAAAAAGTTGTGCTCTTCCCAAGGGGGTGCGCAACCGAAATTAATCGCAAAGCACTGCACTAATGTAATATACAAGACACATTCACAAACAGTTACTATTAGTTAGCAGTCATGTAGGGTGGTAAAGATGTTAACGCTCAATAAAAAGTAATAGTATTCCTTTATTATTAATACACACATTAGAATCGCGATTCTTATCTATTACGATTCCGAATAAAATATTTATGATATTTAAAAAATCGATTTAAAAATGTTTTTTAGGCCATCCCTGCACTTATTCGCTGTGTGTATACATCATAGGTCAGCTTCCAAGATAAGTTTTTGGAACATGCAACCTGTTTTGAAAAGTTTTTGTTATAATTTATATAATATATTGCAAGGAAGAGTTTAAAGTTAAAGTTAAAGTACCAATGATAGTCACGCACACACACTAGGTGTGGTGAAATTAGCCTCCGCATTTGACCCATCCCCTTGTTCCAACCCCTGGGACGTGAGGTGAGCAGGGAGCAGCAGCGGTGGCCGCGCTCGGGAATCATGTTGGTGATTTAACCCCCAATTCCAACCCTTGATGCTGAGTGCCAAGCAGGGAGGTAATGGGTCCCATTTTTATAGTCTTTGGTATGACTCGGTCGGGGTTTGAACTCAAGACCTACCGATCTCAGGGCGGACACTCTAACCACAAGGCCACTGAGAAATTTTAATCTAGAATCGTTTCGAATCGAGGTTCGATTCCGAATTGAATCGCCACCCTTAAGAATCACAGTTGTTGTAAGATTGACATCTGTAATTATTAATATAAATATAAAAACTGAATTTTGCTTTACCAGAGAAACAAACGAAAGTAAATAAAAACTAGGTGAAAATATAATTGACAAAACTGGATACAAAATGAGATAAGCAAATTCAAATATTACCCACATTTTCCCCATCCAAATTCTGACTGAGGGTGGAAATCCATTATTGCCTTTTTTCTTTTGATTTCAGAAGGGTTAAAACCATTAAAAATCAGTTCCCAGTGGCTTATTTTATTTTTCTAAGTTTTTTTCAAAATTTTACCCATCACGCAATATCCCTAAAAAAAGCTTCAAAGTGCCTGATTTTAACCATCGTTATATACACCCGTCAATTTTCCTGTGACGTCACACAGTGATGTCAATACAAACAAACATGGAGGATAGATTAGCAAGGTATAGCGACATTAGCTCGGATTCAGACTCGGCTTTCAGCGGCTTAAGCGATTCAACAGATTACGCATGTATTGAAACGGATGGTTGTAGTGTGGAGGCAGGTAGCGAAAACGAAATTGAAGAAGAAACTGAAGCTATTGAGCCATATCGGTTTGAACCGTATGCAAGCGAAACCGACGAAAACAACACGACAGCCAGCGACACGGGAGAAAGCGAGGACAAATTCGGCGATCGCCTTCTGACCAACGATTGGTATGTGTTTGTTTGGCATTAAAGGAAACTAACAACTATGAACTAGGTTAACAGCATATGAAATACATTTGACAACAACATGCACTTTGAGAGTGCAGACAGCCCATTTCAGGCACGCTAAGAACATATATTTTTCCACGATTTCAGCACTCAGGTTAACCATACCTAAATAGACACAAAATACTGCATTACACAAGACTACCCGAATCTACTCGAATGATTGAAAAAAATAAATGTTTTTAAGCTAAATTATTGGTAAACACAGTTTATGTATAATAATTTACGTAAAACCGCGAGTAATGAATAAAGTTTTCATCAATTAATATATTCTGTAGACATACCCTCATCCGCTCTCTTTTCCAGAAAGCTGATCTGTCCAGTTTTGGAGTTGATGTCAGCATCTGCTTTGAGTGTCGCAGGATATCCACACATTCTTGCCATCTCTGTCGTAGCATAGCTTTTGTCGGTAAAGTGTGCGGAACAAACGACTGACCATTTCGTCAGCTTTCCCCACACCCTCGTATTTTGAACAAATTTCGTCCAATTTCTTGCCACTTTCGCATATTTGGGCCACTGGTGCAACTTGAATCCGTCCCTGTTCGTGTAGTTATACCCTCCGACAACACACCGACGAAGGTCAGAAAATGGCGGATTGCTTCCCCATGTGACGTCATGTTGTGACGTCATCGCTCCAAGAGCGAATAATAGAAAGGCGTTTAATTCGCCAAAATGCACCCATTTAGAGTTCGGAAATCAGTTAAAAAAATATATGGTCTTTTTTCTGCAACATCAAGGTATATATTGACCCTTACATAGGTCTGGTGATAATGTTCCCCTTTAAACATTGCTCTGTGTGTGCCCCATATTTGTTCACAACTTTGGGCAGGCGGCACAGTTAAGTAGTTGTTTTCCTCTGTGTGATTGATTGTGACCTTTAATGTCCTCTGGGCCACACTCCACGTGGAAAAGGGAACTGTGTAACCGTGTCGAGGTGTGGCAGCTTTTCGGCGATGGATTCCTTTAACCTGGACTCCTTCCACTCGCCGCATGTTGGTTTTTGATGAGAGGGAGAAGAAAGTTGTCAGAAACTATTTTCCACATTCAAACAGTTCCATTTATTTGCATCAACACGAAGACATATACTTACAGAGGCTCTCTGGGTTGTTGTCAAAACAATCACCACGCATGTTGGATCTTGTGAGAGACAAGAACCGTGATAGTCAAATTATCTCAAGTCCTTTTGCAAGTTGGGGGAGTTCTACAACTTTAGGCTTTGCTGTCCAGTCAGTTAGTGTGTCAGTATCTTCCTCTTTATTGGTTTATTACTGTTTCCCGTGAGCAAAGTGTTTATCCGTCAACACGGTTCCTATGACAATCAAACAATCAAAGTTTATTTATATAGCCCTTAATCACAAATGTCTCAAAGGGCTGCACGAACCACAACGACATCCTCAGCTCTGATCCCACATCAAGGCAAGAAAAAACTCAATGGTAACAATGTAAAACCTTGGGAGAGAGCACAGATGTGGGGACCTCCAACCCTGGGTGACCGGTGCAATGGATGCCGAGTAGATACTATCAGTCTCTTTAGCTTCTTTAATTGTTTTACAACAACAATCCCAGTCTGTCTTGAAGTTTAGTCTAAATTTCCACAACTGCAACGTCTGAACGGATGTTCAACCTATTATGCATGAAGATTCAATAACCATCATCAATATATAAGCAACATTGAAATAAATTCTAAGCTAACCTTTGTTAAAAATGAATATCTGATTAGAAATCCCCAAAAGCCTTTTAAATCGTAAACATTTGAAACTACTTGTCAGCCTTTAACCCAAGGGGTTTATGGCACCAGGATTGTAATAATGAGCAGTTCCACTTAAACCTGCCCTATTATGAGGGGGTTTGCTGTAAGGTGACATCCCTTCCAGCTTACCCCCAAACAATAGAAACCAGACAGACCACACGTCAGCCCCTGGACAACTTGATTTGAACGTCCGCAACAAGCTCCACATCGCTACGTTGAACGTACAAATACTACTCTGTTCTGGCCATGTCGAAAAAGAAAACAAAAAAAGGACAACATTTGGCATGTGTTTAATTATATTTTTGGACTGTATATGTCAAAAATCCAATAAAAAATGTAAAAAAAAAAAAAAAAAACTTGCTTTACCGTCATCAAACCACGCCACACATCACTATCATGCTTGAAGGACGTTCTCTCAAACGTGGTGATAGATTTTTCCTACGTTTGGTGATTGTGGGGGGAGATGTGGCCAGCGCTGTCTGCAGGAGCAAAGGTCACCGCCTCTGTCCATGGTGCTGAGGACGGAGCACCATCAGACGGGGGCGTGGCAGTGCTGACGGCGAGACACAGCTGGCAGGTGATTAGATTTCACAGGTGGTACGTGTTAATCTAATCATCTGTTGTCTTTAACAGTAAGCGGCCGGGAGCAGGAAGGGGGAGAGGATACGAACGTGACTGAAAAATCACGTTCTTCTAGGAGAGAAAACTTTTGACAACATTATCATTAAAAACCTTGTTAAACCTGCCCGCTTGGCTCCGGTGCCGTGTCTGACAGTGGGATCGCTAGGAAGCGACTTCCACAGTGATCTACGTACACATACAGTATTAATTGTTTAATTAAAATAGACCTGAAAAAATGATTTCCCAAGAAGAAAAGCCTCTCATAGACATACTGTCAAATAACAAAACACACACGTGTTACATGGCATTGCAGTACCATGCTCCTGCACCAAGTACTACGTTGGTAGTGTCCAACAAAGTGATTCAGCCTCAGTAAGTTGTCAAGGGGATCTCTTCAGAAATGTCTACAAACTCAAATAAGCGTGGCTGTAGCATTATAGGACTATACTTCAGGTATTATTGCATAATTCTGCTCCCAGTCTGTAGAACGATCTCCCTGACCACCTGAGGGCACTGCAGACTGTGGATGCTTTTAAAAAAGGCTTAAAAACCCTTCTTTTAAAAAAAAAAAATTTTTTTTATATGTATACTAGTTTTAGCTATTTGTCTGTTCTAGTTTTTATTTTTATTTATTTTTTTATTATCTTTTTATTTTATGTTTTTTAATACCCTGTAGGACTTTGAGGTTGTTTACTCAATGTAAAGTGCTTTTTACAAATAAAATCTATTATTATTATTATTATTATAAGTTCGTTGCTCCGTCTAACATATTCAACTCTTAATTTCTTGTTTGCAGTCCTGAACCATGAAGCTTGAAGGCATTACGAAATCTGTTGTGTTCTGTTTTTATTAAGTTATGTTTTTACTTATCTTGGATGGTCTCTTTGGGGCCTAATTTCCTCTAGATTGGGCCTGACTGAGTCATGCACGTCCCAGCTGATATTAGCCTTTTTTTACACATGTTGTAGACCTAATAAAATCAGCTTCCACATCTGGACTCACGTATGTTGCCAAGATGTGTCCCTTACACTCTTTTTGAGTCTTTTCTTGTTTTGCATACACTTATGTTTGACTGCTTCTCATTCTGTACTGCTAATTTCGTTACTGATCCAATACATTAATTCAAATGTGGGAAAACTGTTAGTCTCAGTTTAACTTTTCTGGGTTGTATTCCTATGTCTAGAGCAGTGTTTTTCAAACACTGGGCCGCGGCACACTAGTGTGCCGTGAGATGCAGTTTGGTGTGCCGTGGGAGATTATGTAATTTCACTTTATTAGGTTAAAAATATTTTTTGCAAACCAGTAATTATAATCCGCAAATGTGCCGTTGTTGAGTGTCAGTGTTGTCTGGAGCTCGGCAGAGTAACAGAGTAACTCTTCCATATCAGTAGGTGGCAGCAGGTAGCTAATGGCTTTGTAGATGTCGGGAACATGGTTTGTCGTGATTACAATATGCGGGAGGCAGTGTGTCGGTAAAAAGGTATCTAATACTTAAACCAAAAATAAACAAAAGGCGAGTGCCGCTAAGAAAAGGCTTTGAAGCTAAGGGATGGCTATGCAAAACGAAACTGAAACTGAACTGGCTGCAAAGTGAACAAAAACAGAATGCTGGACGACAGCAAAGACTTACACAGTGTAGAGCAGACGGCGTCCACAAAGTACATCTGTACATGACACGACAATCAACAATGTCCCCACAAAGAAGGATAGCGTCCGCACAATTTAAATAGTCTTGATTGCAAAAAACAAAGCAGGTAGGTGGAATAGTGTTCAAGGACGACATGAAACTGCTACAGAAAAATACCAACAAAAGAGGAAAAGTTACCAAAATAGGAGCACAAGACAAAAACTAAAACACGACACACAGGAAAACACCAAAAAAATAAAAATAAGTCAGGGTGTGATGGGACAGGTCGTGACAGTACACCTACTTTGAGTCAAGAGCTATAGTGATGCATGCTTGGTTATGATTTAATTTCATATCCAACAATTGCGAGATTGACTTTTTATTGTCAATATCGGCTACTGAGTTTAATTTTTTTATGTTTTCTGCTGGTGGTGTGACTCAGAATGCTTTCAATGAAAAAAAATGTGCCTTGGCTCCGAAAAAGTTGAAAAACACTGGTCTAGAGATATAAAAGGTTATAATCTGTTATCATAATTTGTATTTTGGGTCAGAAAGACTTTGCTTTACCATTTTTTGTCCTGTTGCCATTAAAAACATATATTATCACTCGGTCTGTTACAGTATGTGAAGCAAGGACAAACTGAACGTTTAATTTAATAATAAACACAAACACAAGAGTTGTCCCACGACTACTTAAACAACTTGGTTCAATTGAAATCTAATTATCCTGTCGAAGAGACATATTTCCCAAGCTAAGTTTTCACAGTCTGGTGACAAGTGCCATGTAAACAGTTTAGATCAGGGGTAGGGAACCTATGGCTCTAGAGCCAGATGTGGCTCTTTTGATGACTGCATCTGGCTCTCAGATAAATCTTAGCTGACATTACTTAACACAATAAGTACTGAATAATTCCGCTGGTAATCACAGTGTTAAAAATAACGTTCAAAATATAAAACATTCTTATGCATTTTAATCCATCCATCCGTTTTCTACCGCACCTGTTCAAGAAGTCGCATTAATGGTAAGAAGTATTTTATTTATTATTGGTTAGCTTCAGAATAACAATGTTATTAAAAAGAATGAGAGACTTATTATACTCTAAAAATGTTGGTCTTACTTAAAAATGCACGCATTTAGTTGTATTCAGTGTTAAAAAAAATATTATATGGCTCACACGGAAATACATTTGAAAATATTTGGCTTTCATGGCTCTCTCAGCCAAAAAGGTTCCCGACCCCTGGTTTAGATCATAGAGTATTCATGAACATACAGTTTATAGTCCTGTTCAAACAGAGTGTGAACATTGTGTTTGATTGTAAATAGTGATGCAGTGAGTGACTTACACATGGAGTGTACTTATACTGCTTATTTTTGTGAAAAAGCTCGGATACACTGCCTTTCTCAAAGTAACAGCCTATGTTTTTGTTTGTGTGTCTTGTGCTTGGTAGTAAAGCTTTTAAAAAGGCAGTTTAAAGCAGAAAACTCAACAACAACTAAATTGTTTTGGGAGCCACATTTCCAGAAAGCTAAGGACCGGGAGACCGGACTTCTTATTATTAGTCTTATTGTGTATATTACGGAGAACCAGCGCCCTCTACAGTATACATTAGATAGTGGTCTATTTATTTAGTCGGAGTTAAAGGAACGCTTTGCTTTTTTTTAAGGGCCTTCTGCATAAAGCTAGTCAAAAAGTAATTTCTATGACAGCTCTCTTCGACAAAAATGTAAGTCTCTCACAAAGTATTTAAACTGAACTCACGGGTAACCAGTTGAATAGCGCAAATGATGAAAAAGAGAGGATCTAAAATGGAACATTGAGGAATTCCACTAGTATTTGAGTCCTGGGCATGACGTTAAAGTGCATCTGGCAGTGGAGGCTCCTCTAAGGGGTCTTGGGGCACTAGGAGGTTAGCCCCTTTACTACTGTTACCCCAGGTGGCTCTTGGCAAAGGCCTAGTACCTGACTGCTCCCTAGC
Source organism: Nerophis lumbriciformis (assembly GCF_033978685.3). Lineage (NCBI taxonomy): Eukaryota > Metazoa > Chordata > Actinopteri > Syngnathiformes > Syngnathidae > Nerophis > Nerophis lumbriciformis. The sequence goes on along the minus strand of NC_084578.2, from coordinate 19,779,370 downwards.
CAGGGATACGGTGAAGACCTCAACGGTGGAGCAGGCGGAAGACGGTAAATGTATGAACCACCACAACGGCTGCAATGGCGGAAGAAGGCACCCCCACATCCATGTGGGCCCAGTTATGGGGAAATTACAACCCAAGACCTCAACGGTGGAACAGGCGGAGGATGACTGCTAACCCTATGGAGCGTCACAACGGCTGGGATGGCGGATGAAGGCTGCAGCAGAAAAGGGTCCCCAGTCATCTTGGACTCCATGCCACTGGACCCTGTCCCGGATCTGTCAAGGATCGTGTGGTGACTGTCTGTGCACCAGTCTCTCCACGTTAAACAAAGTCACCCACAGGCATCCTCTATAAAGGCATACCCCCCTACCAGGAGGATCGTCATACTCGCTTCGAGTGACCGCCGATGATGAGTATAACCAAAGAACTTGAACATAAAACACATTATGAAAAAAAGTAACTTCCCAATAGAAGAGGACTTAAAGGGATGTTGGGGAAATGAAAATGTACATGTTTGGACCAAAGTGTTTTATGTTTGCCACAACGATCTGCCAATGTGTACAATACAGTGGTCCAAATTCCTCTGTACAACAGGAACACAATACTATTTCTAGAAATTTTCTGCAAGAATGTTTGTCTCCAAAGTTTTAAACTGAACTCGGGGGCCGGTATGGTGTCATTCCTGAACTGGATTTGGCCCCTGAGCTGCCAGTTGAATAGGCTTGCTGTAAAGTGTGGAAATTCCTTTAAAAAACAACAACCGCTAGGGTTGCAAAAAGACATGCTCCAACACCAGCTACATGGAGTGTCTCGGATCAGATTTCATTCAAACGAAGGGGGCTCTTGTTCTGACAAAAATTAATAGTCCATGATCAGTTGAAAAATGTGACTAGTAGAGAGGTGAGCATGTAATGATTTGACTTTTGACCTTAATTCCCACAGTCAGCTGGTGTTAGATGTATATTGGATTGCCTTTGTCATGTCTGTGTGATCATGTTTTGTTTTAGTCATGTTCAGTTTTGTTTTTGGACTTTTTGTGCACTTTTGTTTGTCACCATAGCAACCCATTAGTTTTCACCTGCCCTCACGACTCACGCACCTGCCTTTAATCATGTCACTATTATTTAAACCGATTGTTGCCAGGAAGTCTCCCTGGCGACATCATACCCCTGACACACTCTTTATCGTCACTCTGCATAATGCCATGTTCACAGTCCCATGCCAAGTAAGTTTTTGTTTCATTGTTCACAGTTTCTGCCTTTGTGCTATAGTCTTTTTGGTTTCATAGTTTGTTCTCCGCCACTGTGCACGCTTTTCGTTTGTACTTTTTCGATAGTAATAAAGAATTATGTACTTACATTCCCGTCTTGCCTGAGCCAACTTTCCGTTGCCTTCCGGAAAAACCAAACCCAAGGACCAAGTCTTGACAGCCTTAATGCCTCGTAGAAAAATGTAAATTCCAAAAAGAGCATTAGATGAGAAATAAAGCTCCAATAAGTCTGTAACTCTGTCATATTTACGGTGCTGCCTGCTTTTTTTAAATGTAACTATTATTTTAGTCCTTCCTAAACTACAGTACATGTAAACATACAACTAAAATGCCGTGCAGACACAAAAACAAAACCAAGAGTTTGGAAAGAAAAAAAAACAAAATATCCAAATATTTTCTTCCACTAATGGGTCACAGTAGTAGCAGTCTCAGTAGGAAAGACCGACTTCCTGGTCTCAGCCCCCTCTCTCAGTTACTCTGGGGATCAGCGAGACTTTCCCAGGCCAGATGCGAGACATGATCCCTCAAACGAACCTGGTTGTGTCGCCAGGTTATATCGACCATGCCTAAGAGCTCCTGGACAGCAGCTCAAGATGTGCCCCAGCGTGGCCCGGTCTGGGCATTGAGGGAAATTAGGAGACTCTGTTTTGTCCCAGATTGAAACGGTTATTTGGGCAGAATGTCAAACATTGCCTCGACAAAACAAATAACTTTGAGTGTTGTGTTTTAGGGATCAGTTCATGTGACTTTCTGGTCAATGGCCTGCTACCACCTTGTCCAGGAAACCTGCTTCCTTAGGCCGACAGCTCTGCTGGTCCTCCGCTCCTCCACCTCTGCCCTCACTTCCACCTGGACAAGTCTGCATCGCTCCTTCCTTTTGGCCTCATCGTACTGTGGCGTTGCAAAGGTCCCTGGATCCGCTCTATTTCGGATCACTGCTCCAACCAGGATCCCCGGCTCTGCTTGTATCAGCTTTGTCAGCTCCCCACTTTTCCCGATTTTTACCATAACTCCTTCCTGGGCCACCTTGAGGTCACTGGAGTCCCTATACATCATCACCTATCTTGCCCATGTCACCTTAACCATCAACCTATCCCCAGGTGCATGTCTTTGGAGGTGGTAGGAAGCCGGAGTACCCGGAGGGAACCCACGCACATGCAAACTCCACACAGAAAGATCCACGCACATGCAAACTCCACACAGAAAGATCCCGAGCCCAGGATTGAACCCAGGACCTTCGTATTGTGAGGCACACGCACTAACCCTGTCTACTATTCAGTTTTGCATAATTGGTCCCATTTAACCACTAAATTGGCCCTAATGTGTGAACGTGAGTGTGAATGTTGTCTGTCTATTTGTGTTGGCCCTGTGATGAAATAGCGACTTGTCCAGGGTGTACCTGAATGCAGCTGAGATAGGCTCCAGCACCCCCCGTTACCCTGAAAGGGACAAGCGGTAGAAAATGGATGGATGGATGAACAGTAGACCACTGTAGACTTTCATAAGATTAACTTCATTGTTGCTGAAAAAGCAATGTATACCATGGCGCCATCTACCTACACTGCAAAAATTTAAATCTAAGTAAGATTATATATCTCAAATAAAGGTGATATTTGCTTATTTTCTGTGTGATAAGATAATTCTTCTCACTAAGCAGATTTTATGTTAGAGTGTTTTACTTGTTTTAAGGGTTTTGGTCCTAAATTATCTCAGTAAGGTATTACAGCATGTTGCTGAGATTTTATGACCTATATAGAGTAAAACATGCTTGAAACTAGAATATCAACTGTTGCAAAGCTGTGTCATCAACACTCACAAGTATAAAACTACTTTTTTAAAGTAATAATTTCTTACTTCAAGCATGAAAAAAAAAATCATGATGCCGAGCGCATATCATTATGTCAAGATAATGGCACTAGCATTTACTTAATTTCAGAATATTTTTTAACATATTGAGCAAAAAGGTCTCTTTTTTTTCTACCAAGAAAAGTGCACTTGTTATTAGTGAAAATATACTTATTTTAAAGTATTTTTTGGGGTTCATTGAGGTTAGCTAATTTTACTTGTTTTGGAAAGTCTTGACAAGCTAAATTTTCTTGTTCTATTGGCAGATAATTTTGCTTAGTTCAAATAAAATACCCCTCATTTTTGTATTTCTTTTTCTTGTTTTTGAACACTGACTTTTTGCAATGTAATGCACACAACCAAAATTGAAGGACAATGGGTAGAAAATGGATGGATGGATAGATGTACAAGAGCATACTGTTTTGTACTTTTGGAAATGCACTAAGACTTTGGGAGTCTCGGCCTTAACATAACGGCACCGCCACTATGGCGGACTCTTTTAGATTTTTTTCAAGTCAACGTGTCAGTTTCCACTGCCTGCCGAACGGCACCGCCATGACAGTACCATTCCATATCTCTGGCAAATATAAAAGCTCTGCGTATATTTAGCATAGTCGCCGCAACTAGGGATGATACTCGAAACCGGTTTTCCCGGTTGTTCGATAAGAAAAGAACCGAGTCCTCGGACTCGAATCCCTTTTTGAGAACCGGTACCCGTTATCGAGACCACTATAGTAAAGAAAAAGAGTGGGTTCTTTATTCGAATCCCTGGGAACTAATCCCGTCCCAACCAGAAATGCCCCTTGAGACATCACAAGAAATGACATCACATAGCTCAGTCATTAGGCGCAGATAGGGAAAGCAGGAAAAACAATGGACCGGAAAAAAGCGCTCCAAGGTGTAATAAAGTTCAAAACAAAAGGTATAATCCAATGAATAACTTTACTGAGAGATTTGAGCAGGGTACAAACACATGATGAACACTTTTACGACCAACCGGAAACATAGCAACCAGGCTAGCAACGCACCTCCTTTACGGCAGCTGTCGCAACGTTCTTAAAGCAACCGCAGAACATACATATATACAACATATATGACAAGATTTCCCTTTTTTAACTTTTGTTTTTCTTTCCTTGTAAACAAAACAAAATCACACTGTATATGTGTTGTCTGTCTAATTATAAATAATGCCGACGAGGCGTGTTGGCTGAGTTCTTGACGTTTACTTTCACAGCGTGCTCATAACCTCATTCTTAGCTGCCGGCGTGGCGACATGCAACAACACTTTTCGGGGCTACCGCGCATGCTCGTCACTCCCGTTGCCTGGTGGGTAGTGTAGTTGTTATATTCCCTAGCTCATAACATCACATCTTTCCCCCTATAAAGAAATAATGTTAACTCAATAAAGTGTATTTCCTTTTTTAGCTTTAACTTTTCATTTTTTAGCATTGTCACCACATTTGCAAACAACTTTTCTCTCCATTGAATTTTCTTTCAATAAAGAAATAAAGTGCAAAAATGTAAAAGCATCGTAACAAACAGTTATGTCAAATAGCAGCAGAAGTGCACTTTTTGGAGAGCTGTATTATTTTAAGTTTTGTGCCCAAGGGACTGATTTTGTTTAACACTGTATTATTATTTATACATCTATAGTGATCACAGAGACAGGTTGTTTTTGTGTTACTGTATATATTTGTTTTTCTGAAAAATCCCATTTAATATATTTTGGGTAACAACAGTCAATATTCATTTATTTTATTTTATTTTTTTAGGGGGGTAACAACAGTCAATATTTATTTATTTATTAAATGTTATTTTTTTTCTCATATAATAAAAGTGAGCTTTTGTAAACCAAATATTGTGTTTTTTTTTTCCATATACAACAACCTATCTGGACTCGATAAGAGAATCGATAAGGAATCGGTTTGATAAGAGGATTCGATAATAGGATTCGATAATAGGTTCGAACTCGATAATTTCTTATCAAACATCATCCCTAGCCACAACACGGCGGATCAATTTAGCTAAAATCTACTTGTGCTACAAGTAGGACAGGAAAACATACATAAACATGAAACAAATTATAGGGTTAAGTTTGAAAATAAAATAGTGTTTTGAAGGCAGATCATATTTTACACTTTGAACCATCCTAATGGAACGGGACGGACATAAAGTCAACTTGTCAAAGGTTTTAAGACGTAATTTCACCTCTTTGACACAAATGGATGAGGACATGTTGATTCTGAAGGTCCAAAATTAAATAGTCAAATAACAGGCATACCCTGGGCAGCTATGTAGGGACAAGTGGGCCTGAGTCAAATACCAGCTGATTCAGGGGCCGGGGAAGCAGGGGAGTGGTTAGCGGGATTTGAATGAACGCTCGCCATGGATGATGTTACTGTTGTGCTGTTGCTTGCTACAAAAAATAAAAATAAAGTTGTCGTTCTGGCGAAGCTTCTCTTGTCCACGAGTCAAGTCAAGTCAGTGCCAGTGAGTATTGATGGACGCCAAGATAGAGATGTTACGCAGTGTTACCGTTGAGTAGCTCATATAGCTACTTGCTTCTGCTCCTCGGCAAGGACCGAGTAAACTCTTTGTGGTTCGCTTTACTACAACCCTCTTATCCCATGACTACATGCGGATTCGCAAGATCTCTCTGACTCTCAACGAAGGTGGACGCTTTACCTTTGCCCTCCCCGGGTTTTTGCTCCTTTTGTCTTGACTTGTCTTAACTTTCTTAGAGCCTTTTTTGCACTGCACTCCAAAATCTTAACAATGGAATTGATCAACTTGCCTCTCAATAAAATTGACAAGATCTTTTCGACGAGAAGCTGAAGTTCGGGGTAGTACCACGTCTCTGGTGATTATTTCAGTCGAGGACATCGAAGACATCTACCTTTTCGGAATCATGGTAACGGGACATCTGCCGATAGAAGTAACAGGTTGTGTTACGAAAAATGACTGGGAGCCATTCAGGGTACCCAAAACTAGCCACAAATGATTGAAAGATGTGCAGAGCTGTGAGCACTCTGACTTTTGTGATTTTGGACGAAATTGCAAACTGGATAACATCTTGGAGAAGCTGTCTGCTTTGCAAAGTGTGATGAATGTGAGAATGAGTAATAGACAACTGGGGTGAAATGTTTGAATTACTTTTCGCACACATACATTCTCATCTGGATTGTTTTTCATGGTTGATATGATGTGGCAAGGTCGTTGATTCGAGACAAGAGGACAAATTATTCCCCTGTCTTTCATGGACACACTTGTTGGTTGTTGACTTTTGTTGGGACTGACTGGCTGTGTTATTGCGGTAACTCCCGGCGAACACTGAGGTCAAGGAACAAAGCGATTCTTCAGGTTTATACACACTTTTTCAGCCCTTTAAAGCACCTGTGATTAAGGGATGTATAACAAATTTTTAATGGAATGATTGATTAATACACACGCAAAATACATCCTCAGAAAATACACGCCACACACACATAGCTGACGCCCTACAGCCCATGCTTTTGTCGTTTCATCCTCCGTGGTATGAAGGATAATGGAGCACTGTCCCTGCTCCATTATCTCTGCCAGTCTCAAGTTTTACGTCTTAATATCTCCATATTTTGTTTTTTTTCTTGGTTCCAAACTGAGCCCCCTTCCTCTCCTGGAGGTTAGTTTGAGACTTGCTTGTTTCACTCCTCCTCCTCACCCCATGTTTTACCCATGTTTTACCTGGACCTCTGTATGTATGATGAGATTATCGCAGATCTTCAAGATGCAACTTTTTAATCAAATTTGAATATTAGGATTCTGAGACTGATTTGGTGGATTTAAAGATTCCTTTTTTTTAATTCATAAACAAAATTGTAAATGGGTATTTGGTGGGTAGATTTCGAAATGTATTGTATTGTACTGTATTTTGTATATTATATGATGATGTATATTTTAACTGTGGGTCCTTGTCCATAAGCTGTGGATTACCTTTTTGCAGAACGGACTCTGATATTAACAATTGAAACAATAATGTAATACAAAATTATGTCTTCATGTTGTGTCTAACCTGTATGATCTTGAACGGGTTTGTGTTGTGTTTTCTAAGGGGAGATGACGACACAGTTCCACAAGAGGGCGGCATAGTTCTATATATTTTATTATATATATATATATACATATATATACACACAATATCATATATATAATAATGAACACGATACTAATATACTAAGGAAAATGGAATGTGTGACAAAATCCAAAAGGAAATGGGTGACAGACTATGTGTAGTATTTAACTAGAGGGTTTTACCGTAAATGTTGGAGGTGCGTGTTTAGAGCATACTTGCCAACCCTTCCGGATTTTCCGGGAGACTCCCGAAATTCAGCGCCTCTCCCGAAAACCTCCCGGGACAAATGTTCTACCGAAAATCTCCCGAAATTCAGGCGGAGCTGGAAGCCACGCCCCCTCCAGCTACATGTGGACCTGAGTGACGTCAGGTGCGCAACACCACGTAAATCGTTGGCCAACCAAAAAGTAACCCCAGTGCCTATAGCCAACATTCACCAGGAGATGGCAACAGACAAACATAGATCACTATTACATTCCTCCCCTTTTAGAAATGTATAGAAGTTACTCAAAATAAATAAACAACCCAACCAAAAATTCAGCAGCTCAATTAAAAAACTGTACTTAAGCCACATTCTTTTCTTTTTTTTTAGTACTGAACTCTTAACCCTCATTTGTAAAAAATAACATGCTTATTATACAAACAGTATTTGTACACGTTTAACACAGATTTTTATACTGTCTTCAGAGATTCAGTTTTTTTGGTGGTACTCGAAACTTTTCTGGGTACCTGCGAAAGGGTGTTCAGCATGGTTGGAAAAATAGTGACAGAGAATAGAACAAGGATGGACAATGCAACCCTTAACTCAACAATGAGTAGATGAGTGTTATGTGTGTGTGTATATGTGTAAATAAATGAACACTGAAATTCAAGTATTTATTTTATATATATATATATATATATATACATATAATAAAATAAATATATATATAGCTAGAATTCACTGAAAGTCAAGTATTTCTTATATATATATATATGAAATACTTGACTTGGTGAATTCTAGCTGTAAATATACTCCTCGCCTCTTAGCCCCGCCCCAACCACGCCCCCGCCCCACCCCGAACACGCCCCCCACCCCCACCACCCACCCCCCACCTCCCGAAATCGGAGGTCTCAAGGTTTAGAGGAGCTGTCCGACAAGGGCAAGGCAGGCAGGGTTGTCCAGGGGCGGAAGCGAGTCGTCGTAGTCCGGGGGCAAGCGAGGAGTCGAGAACCAGGAAGCAGGAGGGAGGCAGGGAAGATCCAGGAGCACAAGACGCACAGCTTGACTCGGGGATGCACACAGGGAAGGTACGCCAACAGAAGGTTATATTCCGGCCCGGCATGGCAGGTTGTGCCGGCTTATGAAGGCAGCTCGCTCATCACGGGCAGGTGATGAGCAGTTTGTACTGAAAATGTACTTTATTTGTACCAGTGCAATGACAATAAACCATCCATCAAACCATGCATTTCGTAAAAGTTTCCGCTATTTAGCTGGCCGAGCTGCAACAAAACAGCGGTAGGGATTGCCGGACTGTGGAGCCGTTCCGTGGTGGCGGTGCAGTGACATTGTGTTTAAACATCGTGTTTAAGTGCAGAAGTCCCAACCTTGCTTGGTGTGTATCCCTGAGAAGGGAGTTCAAGCAAAGTTCATGTTTTTTCGGAGAGTTATGAACAGAGCCCTTGCAAATGAGCAAAGCAGAAGTAAATGTGGCGGAGCAGAGGTTTGTCAATTACAAGGCTCAACTATGGTAACATTCTAACACTCTTGTTTGTGTTTGTACGTGTGCAGGAGACGGAGCGTGCATCGAGCTGTTTGAGAGTCTGTTTGAACACAAATGACAGGTTTGACAGTGGAATAATCAGTCAGTGAGACTAAAGACTGTTGATTTAAAAAAAGAAAAAAAGGGAAACTGTACAAACTTTCCTTTTCCATACTTCTTAATCCCCCTGGTTCAAAACACAACAAATGAAACAGAGAACATGACATGCACTTAGGATTTTGCAGTGTGATTTTTAGAAATATGACATTTAATATTTCCTCGCTGCTGACAATCTACCGAATGAACTCGCACACTAACAGAGTCACAACACCGCAGACAGAAGAGACGTTTAGTTGGCTACTAAGACATGCATGTTAATAGAATAGCCACTGAGTTGTTTTTGTATTGTAATGCAGGGTGTCAGCAGTTGTAATCCCCATGCAGAGACTTCGGTATGGTTGCAATCAATTAAAACCGTCTTAGCTGGGAAAGAAAATACTGCAACGGTGAGAACTGACTTTACTTTGAATGAACACTGTTTTTAATGTAAACGCCTGCGGGAAAGAGAGATCCGATGTGCTCAACGTTTTGTTTTATGTCTTTGCACTGATAAATTATAATGAGAACATTTTGAGACAACTCTTCGGAGAGGAAAATGGGAAGAGAAAAATGTTGCTGTTGTTTTTTGTTTTGTTTTCAAATCAAACTACAGTATCAATCGATCTACGGTTACAGTCAAAATGATTAGCCCCCAAGGAACTTTTGAGCATTTCTCAAACATTCTGCCCAATTTTTGCAAGATTCATAACATTGTCTTTAGGAAGCCATTCTTAAAAGACATGGTCTCATTTTGGTACATTTTTAAATATAAAATGAACTTTCAAAATGTCCTTATGAAACATTGGGCGAAAAGTGACATGGTCCAAATTATTAGCCGCCGAGAGCTTTATGTGCAGCAAGCAGCTGCATTCAATCATCAGCAATCAACACACTTGTCGCTGATGAGAGGACCTGCCTTCTGAAGCCAGAGCAACCTGCTATCCTGTGCCAGAACATAGCTACCTGTTCATGTACAGTAAGCCGAAATTCTACAAGCTATATGCATACTCTCTCTCTGTGTTTCCCCCCCTCCGTGTCCCTTTTGTCATCTTCCAGCAGCCTACCTCCTTTCCCGCGTTACGAGTGTGTGTCTCGTCTCCCTGTGTTCCCCTCTGGTTCTCTGGCTGCCCCTTTTTGGATTTCGACCTCCCGCCTGGACACCGACTTTGACGCCTCTCTATTGCCCCCGACTTTTTGCCTGCTCATGGACCTCTGAGCCAGCCTTGCCCCTCTTTGGACTTCCGCTTCTCACTCAACACTACAGGTAACACTCAACATTTAATTCCCACACATAGTCGCACACCATACACATATTTGGGTTGGGTCACACTTCATTTATTTATATATATATATTGTATGTACAAACCCCGTTTCCATATGAGTTGGGAAATTGTGTTAGATGTAAATATAAACGGAATACAATGATTTGCAAATCATTTTCAACCCATATTCAGTTGAATATGCTACAAAGACAACATATTTGATGTTCAAACTGATAAACATTTATTTTGTCCCAGACACACACACACACACACACACACACACACACACACACACACACACACACACACACACACACACAGAGAGAGAAAGAGAGAGAGAGAGAGTTTGTGTATACAAACAAGCACACACCAGTGCATCTATAACACAAAGTACACACAACAGGTTCAAGAGAATACAATCATTCTATTTCCGATTTTGACCAAATTCTAACTAACACATTTCAGCATGATTCAGTACAAATCTAGACAAATAACAACCACAATAAAAAAAACTAAATGGATATTGTATATCTGACTGTGACAACGAGTTGTGAGCATTATTATCTTTAGAGCAGTGGTTCTTAACCTGGGTTCGATCGAACCCTAGGGGTTCGGCGCGGAGGTCAAGACACACCCGACTCATCGTATAAATAAAAACTTCTCCCTATCGGCGTATTATGGATACCCCCCAAACAAACCTGTCCCAAACCTGACTAAATAACAAGTTCAATGTTGTATTATTATAATCAAATGACAGCAGTCATTTCCATGAGATAATTTTATAATAAAAGTGTTTTGGCCCACTTAGAGTGACAATAACAAAAAAATATTGTTTTCCATGAACTGTGTACTAGTATTGTATGTCTGGGTGGGAAAACGAAGAAAAGGAACAGACTTTGCTGTGAAAATGACATGAAAGTGGCACTTGCCAAGGTGAAGCCATATGGAAGTAGAATTGTCTCACATCAACTTATATATAACAATATGATATTAATACATATGCATATATTAATACTGTAAATACAAATTTGATATACAAATAAATACATAATTTGTATAAACAAACGCGTATTTGTAAATATATTTTAGAAATTTTAAAATATATACAAATACAATTTATAAATATAAAAATGTGACATACAAATAAATCAATAATTTGTATGAATAAACGTGTATTTGTCAATATATTTTTGAGATTTGATATAAATATGATTGATTTTGTATTTGTATTTGTATTGATTTTGCATATGTGGGTCGCTTTTTTGCTTTTGTGTCCATGAGACATTCCTCCCACAAACCAGATGCACAAATAAATGTGACCTACACACTGCCCTGAACAACCAGCAGAGGGCACTGCAGCCAGAGCAGTCTCGGTCATAGACATGGTTAGACACTGGCGAGCCAATCAGAGGTACACTAGGGAGGGTCATTGGATGATTGGGGCGGTATAGCTCGGTTGGTAGAGTGGCCGTGCCAGCAGCTTGAGGGTTCCAGGTTCGATTCCCGCTTACGCCATTCTAGTCACTGCCGTTGTGTCCTTGGGCAA